>NC_038047.1:22199048-22378357 GCF_002211085.1 Panicum hallii | reverse complement strand
GGTGTAGAGCACGGCCGCCGTCGTGCTGCCTCTGGGCGGAGCCGGGTCCCCCTCTCCCCAGGTGACGGCGCTGGACAGTTCAGGAGACTGCTGTGGCGGCGACGGGCGACGACGGCGCATGTCCAAGTGGGGTAGCTCGGCTACTCAATCGAGGGGCAGTGGAGCGTCCAGGATGGTTGAGCGCCATTTGGAGCCAAGCTCGATGTGGGAGCTGCAGCCATATCCTCTTGGTAAGGAGACTGGACTCCCCTTGATCCCATGCCCTGACTGTGGGATGGCGAGGGTGATAGAGAGGCGTCAGGGAAGGACACGACCGAGAACTACCTGCGGTGTGTTCTTCAAATGTCCACGGAACTCAGTGAGCATCCACTTGTATGATTTGAGCTGAGAAGTTCTTCATCCCTGTTTATCCAGCTATGGTTAACGAAATTGTTTTGTTATTGTTGTAGTTTCCTAAGCTTTGCGGGTTCTATAATTTCTAAAGGCAGTATTTGGATAAGCTGGAGGAGATGGCATTGTCGCAATCCACAAATTCCCCCTGGCAGTGGACATTGGTGATGAAGCTGAAGAGGTAGCTGATGCATCATCTGGGAGAATGGTCATGAATATGCGGGCTGGTGAACTACAGATTGAGGCCAAGGTGGACAATCTTGCATGCAAGTTCAACCTTTTGATGTCTGTTTTAGTAGTTGGTCTTGGCTGTGTGTTGATGTATGTTGCAGGCAGGCAGTGAAGTCAAGTTTACTGCATAATGTATTTAGTCTTTGTAGGTGATGGTTGCAGTGTAGTATGAACAATGCAATCTGGTGCAGTTGGTCTTCGCTTTTGTAATGTAAGAACAAGGTGGTGCATTTTCTAGCATTGCAATCTGGTCGATGGTCAAGCAATGCAAACTGGTTCTTTTTTCAAGCAATGCATTTTATTCATGTGTGAAACATTATGTGCCAATATTGGATGGGCTTGCATTCAGGCAAGCAAGAAATGAAAAGGAAGGAAATGGAATAGTGTATTTAGCAAATTTGTGCGTGATGAAATATTGGCAGAATGTATGTTACTTCCGGCCAATACATTTTGTGACAAATTATGTACATTCCATGACATGGCCTTGGGGTCATAAAAACCCAGAAATCCATTTTATGACAGATTCTGGGCATGACACATGAAGTCCCCATATATATACACACACATCATGTGAATGAAATCTGGACACTCTACTGTAACTTGCATCACACATGAAGTATACACTAAAAACAGAAACATTGCATATAAGGTCTTGCAATCTCATAATTCAGATACAAATGTAGTAGCATAATTGAAATACAACAAAGTCAATAACAGAAAAGTTCATGCATGGTTCACATATGTCTAGAAATGCAAAGGTCAATCAACATCACTGTCTTCTCCTGAAGTATTGCCTTCTTCTGGGCTATGGTACTCAAGGTAGGTTTCATCTTCATCTTCGCGGTCTGCTTCATCACCTTGAGCAATATGTTTTTGTCGACGGATGCTCTCGACGAGGTCTCTACTAATAGGGCTGCCTGGTTCATTATCCATGTGCAACAAATCCATATCTGGAGGAATGTCTCTCACTGCACCATCTCTAGATGAAATATGCTCCTCTTGGTATGCCTCTTGAGATCTCATTTGTACTTGTTCATGGATTGGTTGGTTTGTGTCGGACTCTTCGACATCAAATATATGTCGGTGGCCAAATTCTTGTAGCACTCGCCAACATGGCCCTAATTTTGTGTCTTCCAAGAAAAATACTTGTGTAGCATCTGTGGCCATAATGAAAGGATCATCCTTATACCATCGGCCTGTGATGTTTATGCTCTTGAAGTAACCATCATCTTTCATCTGGTATGTCCTTCCCCAAGATGGTACCATTCACATCGTAATAAGATAACAGTTCTACTCCCTTTGCTGTTCTTACTGTAACTCAGCTCAATAATGTCTACGATTGTCCCATAGAAGTTCATTGTGTCATCACCGTGAGTACCTGGGCACTTGATGGTGGAGTTCTATGTCTTCCTATGTTCATCACGAGCCGTAGTGTGGTACCGTACCCCATTGATTATACAGGCTGTGTACGAACGCACTCGCGGATCCGGCCCACATGCTAGTGAGTACAAGTCTTCATCAACAAGTGTTGTGCCTTCATATTTCAATTTGGTAATCTACCGGTAAAAAACATACAGAATTAGTGAATTTGAAAATGTATTGGATCATAAATGATGAAGTCATGCTGTAGAAAGTAGAACACACATGATTCTCCAACCATGCAGCGAATTGTGTTGACATATTTTTTTCCAACATTGTTGACCTCTTCTAGTTCTAATTGTGCCCTATACATGCTGCAAAGGAAGAAGGTAGTTAGTTATTTTGTGACACTAATATTGAATAAAGATGGCTGCAATAGCAGGAATTACTCACTCTTTGTATTCGTCAACTTCTTCGCAGTTATTTAGAACAAACCAAACCATGGAGTCTATGTCTTTGTCTTGGTAATGAAGATTTGAAGCACCCAACAGGTTAATACCATGATCAAAAATAGAGTAACCATTGAGTGAGATGTTCTCTTGTCCATCTAAGTTTCTTTCAGGCCTAGTGAACCTACTAATGATGTCACTGAAATATGTTGAGCACTGGGTCATACACTCATAGGCAGTGTATGCCTCCGCAATAGATCCTTCTGGTCTTGCTTGATTGCGAACGAAACGCTTAAAGGTGCCCAACCTTCTCTCAATGGGATACATCCATCCATACTGCACCGGTCCCCTAAGGAGTGCCTCATCAGGTAAGTGTACTGCTAGGTGAACCATAACATCGAAAAATGCTGGAGGATAGATTTTCTCTAGCTTGCAAATGATAAGCACAATATCTTCCTTCATCTGGTGTAGTGCATCAACCTTTATAGTTTTGGAGCAAAGTTGTCTAAAAAACCTACCCAATTCAGCAATTACTTCATATACATCTTTGCGCATCAAACCACGAAGGCCAGCTGGTAAAATATGCTGCAGCATTATATGACAGTCATGTGTTTTCAGCCCATGGATTGATCCTCCTCCCTCCATATTGACACATCTTGATATATTGGAGGCATAGCCATCTGGAGACTTAACATTGCTCAAAAATTGCAAGAACTTCTTCTTGTCTTCTGGTTTTAGAACGTAACAAGCTCTTGGCTTTGATGATGAACTACCACTGTCATCTAGCAAATGAAGCTCTTTTCTTATACCTCTATCCTCCAAATCTAGTCTAGTAGCGATGGTGTCCTTTGTCTTATTTGGGATATTAAGCAGAGTTGACAAAATGGCTTCACATATGTTTTTCTCTATGTGCATAACATCAAGGTTGTGCTGTAGCTTCAATTTTGACCAGTATGGTAAATCATACAAGCTAACCTTCAGATGCCATACTGGTTCATCTACATTACGGCATCGTTTTCTTGGTTTTGGCTTATCTGGATTCTTTCCTGGAACATAGCAAACTGAATCCAACCTTGCCATAACCTCATCTTTAGTAAATTTCCTTGGCTGCTCTCTTTTTCATGCTTGCCATTGAAAGATTTGTTTGTCCTCCAAGCATGGTCGTTAGGGAGGAAACATCTATGGTTTATGAAACCAATTTTGTTTCTAAGATATTCGGAGCATGGATTCTCATCACAGTATACACATGCAAAGTAACCCTTAGTGGTTCTGCCTGACATGGTGCCCAATGCAGGGTAGTCATGGATTCCAAACAGAATCGCTGCACGCAGGCTAAAGTCTTTGCCTTCAACTGCATCATAAGTTTTTACACCCTTCCAAAGCTCCATCAGGTCTGCTATCAAAGGCTGCATAAACACATGGAAATCTTTGCCTGGTGATTTTTTGCCTGGAATTAGTAAAGCAAGCATATAATTGGATTGGTCCATGCACATCCAGGGTGGAAAATTGTATGGTACCACTAACACTGGCCATATGCTATATGAATTGCTCATCTGACCAAATGGGTTAAATCCATCAGTAGCAATGGCTAACCTCAAATTGCGGGGATCATCTACAAAAGACTTGAAAGTCTCATCAAAATCTTTCCAAGCTTCCCCATCAGCAGGATGTCTCATTTCATTTTCAACGGGTACCCTCTTTTCCTTGTGCCATCTTGCATATTGTGCCCGCTGCTTTGACATGAAAAGCCTTTGAAGGCGTGGAATTATTGGAAAGTAACGGAGGACCTTGTGAGGAACTTTCTTTCTGCCCTCCTTGTTCACTTTCCATCTTGTGAAGCCACAAACTGGGCAATGATCATCGCCTTCATGGTCCTTCCAAAACAAGGCACAATCATACTTGCACGCATCAATAGAAACATAACCAAAACCAAGCTTCCGAAGCACAGCTTTCATCTCGTTATATGACTTAGGAATTCCGGGCACATTCTTCAAAGTTGAAGAAAGCAACTCAAGGAATGCATCGAACCCAGATGTTGTTATCCGATTGTACACTTTTATATGCAGCAGTTTAATCATGAAAGATAGCCTACTCTCCTCGGTGCAACCTGGATAAAGTTCACGCTTTGCCTCTTCCATGAGTTGTTTATATAAGTTACCACCGAGGCCATGGCTTGCTGCGTCGCGCAAATCTTGAATCAACCCCTGAACTCCCCTTGCACCATCATCTATGACATCTTCAGCTTGTCCTTCCTCATCAAGTGGTGCCTGGCCTTGGTCAGTTCCATCACATGACATATCTTCAGGTACAACAGCGAGTTCTCCATCATCATCTTGTCCAACATCATCTTCTTCCTCTCCATGATGAGCCCACCTAATATAGCACCTAGACATACCATTGAGCTCGATATCCTCGTGTACATCATCTAGGCTTTTCTCTTTCTGGTTCAAGCATTTTCGGCATGGGCACTTGATTTTCTCATCTGCACTACTACATCTAGCTCTGACATATTCCATGAAGTGTTGAACACCAGACAAAAAGGCTGGCGAAAATGGTGCACTTGTATAAATCCAACTTCTATCCATCTCGACCTGGATAAATTAGGTGCAAAGAGTAACAAATCCATCTTAAATCCCTGGACTAAAGTTAAAACAGTACAAGAAAAAATGGTAAATTGACAGAGGTACACATCACTGAACTCACCTTGTGGGGGTGGTTGCCGCGCGTGGATTCTGGTGGGGGTGGAGCAGCTCGTTTTGCTGGTGAAGATCCACCGTGGGTTGGACCCCTGGGCTCCACGTACCACAGTGCAGGTGAGGGGACGGCCGGTGGCTGCTGGAGCTGAGGGGGTGGGCGCCAGATGCACGTGAGAGGAGGGCGGCGGCTGCTGGAGGTGAGGGGGTGGGCACCAGATGCAGCTGAGGGGAGGGGCGGCGGCTGCTGGAGCTGAGGGGGTGGGCGCCAGATGCAGGTGAGGGGACGGGCGGCGGCTGCTGGAGGTGAGGGGCGGCGAGGCCGGTGAGTGCAGGTGCTGGTCGCCGGCAAGCCTGCAGGGTGAGGGGAGGGGCGGCAAGGCAGCAGGCCAGTTGGGCCGGCCTGATGCCTACAGGCAGTGGCCAAGCGGCAACACAATGAGCAGTGGCCAAGCGGGCACACAGTGGCCAGGTTGTCCAACGTATCAATGACATGTGGGCCCAGATGTTCATGTCTAAATCTTGTAACAAAATTTTCTCCTACATACCATCTCGAAATCTGATGCTTTTTTTTCTAAAAATTTGTAAAATCATGATCATTCAAATTTTTTTGTTGATTTTGATCATATTTTCATGTTCCAAAGTTTGAACGATTTACAAGTCGAGGGAACAATCTTTCATATAGGCTCATGAAACTATTAGTGAGACATGTAATTTTTATGAACAAACTTACTGCCACTTTCTCGAATGAACTAACTACCAAAACAAAAAGTGTTCATTTTGATGAGATGTGCAATCTTTGTGTTCATCACTTTTTATTTTGAAAGTATTTAGTACACCAATTTTTAGTCTATAGACCGTCAAATTTGAAATTCAAATTTGAAACTGTCAAAAAAGTTCAAATGAAAAAATAGCCAAAACCAAAAATGTAGAACTGGACGAGTTGAACATTTTTGTTTTATACGTTCATTTCATTTTCAATTGTTTACTAGGCCTAAAAATCGGTTTGAAATCCTAATAGAACTCAAAGGGTCACTGACAATCCGGGCCCACCCGCCAGGGCCAAATTTTCGCTGCCGCACCTGGCTCTCTCCCGCGCTATCCCGCTCGCCGACACACGGGACCCACCCCACCTCCCGCTCAAGCCATCCAAATCCCCCCTCGCCTTATCCTCTTGCCCGGCTAGGGATAGGGGAAAAATCCCCAATCCTTGGTCCCCTCTCCTCGCCGACACACCACCCCCGCCGTCCCTCCAGCCTCGGCCCGCTGCCGCGCCGACCCACCACCCCCGTTGTCCCTCAAGCCCCTGCTGCCGCGCCGACCCACCACCCCCGCTGTCCCTCAAGCCCCTGCTACCGCGCCGACCCATCACCCCCGCTGCCGCGCCGACCCACCACCCCCGGCCCGCTGTCACTCAACCCCGCAACATCAACGAGCATGGCCTCCTCCTACCTCCCCGCCACTTAGCGGCGCCCAGCGCGGACGACATCCACGTCAACGCCAGAGGCCGGAGAGCCCCGTCGACATCCTGAACTTTGCTCGGACAGAGGCGCACCGAAGGCATCCACGTGCACTCCTCAACACCGGCTATAGTCTGCTTCCTCCTCCTCCAAAGGTAGTCTGCTTCCCCCTTCTCCTCCATTGCTTGGTAATTGCAGGTCTAGAAATGTTCAGAAAAGTTACAGTCTGAATACTGAAGCTGTTGCCTGCAAATGAGTTAATGAATCATGAAGGCAGGTTCTGCCAAGGACCTGGTTTTGTCTTACATTCTGTTAATTGTTATTTTTTCTTCTTCCTAACATTTTAAAGAATACTGATTTGTTAGTTCTTTTGCATTTCTTTTACAGAAACTGAATCCAGTTTCTTCTCTCTGTGCGTTTCATGAAACTAAGTAAGAAATGAAAAAAACTCAGTACGAGCTGGAAAGGGATGAAAGGGTAAGGGAGGTCCAGGAAATTTTTGCGTCTCTGGGTATTCCAATACTAGCTCAGGATGTTAGAGATGTTTTTTCGAAAAAGGAAAAGTGCATGGGGAAGACACTAGAGTCTAACAATGAATATGACCCATCCTCTGACATTGATAACCAATGTGACAGTGATGATGACTATGATGATGACCTAAATAATGAGGATAATACTGAGGTGAGATGCATTACTAGGCCAATTAACAAGTATGTAGTTAGTCTTTTTCAATCATGTACTTCATTGTAGTCATTTAATGTACATCACTCATTATCCTTAATCGATAAGATGCATGTTTCTCTTGGTAGGTACGAGCGATGGTTCCAGGAACTCGCACTAAGAAGCAAAAGACGGCACAAATGGCGGCTGCAAACCAGCTGCCACCGTGCTCGCCTACCAAATTTACTAGGAAACAGGCAGCCAGGCCTACTCGAGGCCGTCCACCACCTAGGGATGCAAACCAGCTGCCACCGTGCACGCCTACCAGATTGACTAGGCAACAGGCAGCCATGGCATTGCCTGCAGGCCGTCCACCACCTAGGGATGCAAACCAGCTGCCACCGTGCACGCCTACCAGATTGACTAGGCAACAGGCAGCCATGGCATTGCCTGTAGGCCGTCCACCACCTAGGGATGCAAACCAGCTACCACCGTGCATGCCTACCAGATTGACTAGGCAACAGGCAGCCATGGCATCGCCTGGAGGCCGTCCACCACCTAAGGATGCAAACCAGCTACCACCGTGCACGCCTACCAGATTGACTAGGCAACAGGCAGCCATGGCATCGCTAGGAGGCCGTCCACCACCTAGGGAAAGATTGCGCTTGCCTGCTAAGACTGCTTCGAAAGCCAACCCTAAAACTAATCCCATTTCTAGTGCTTCTAGATTACCCAGCACCAGTCCACCCATATCTACGCCTAGTGGAAACACTGAGCATAGTACTCCTACTCCTACACCCATCCTTGCCGTGTTTCCACAAGTTACTCCCACGACTAGTGTTAACCAATCAGTTCCTATAGAAACCTCGCCAGGTGTACAGAGCTCTAGGCAAAGCAATGACATCAATGACGCAAATGACCAAGTTGATGCCGATTCAGAGGGTCATACAATTGAAGGAGAACCAGTTGGTGACTTTGTTCCTGGTAATCAATATGTGTTTCCAACCACTATTATCTACATTCAATATCTACATTTGTGGCTGCTATAATAACCCATTTTGCATGTTATTTGCCAATGCAGCGCCCTGAAAGGAAGTCCGCAAGAAAACCATAGGGCTTGGCTTAGAGAAGATGATAAAGAGAGGAAACAAGCTGCCTATCCAAGTGGCTGAAGGGAAGAAAATACCTGATGTCCCACTTCAAGCAGCGAAGCTGGCATCAGAAACTGGTGTAGCTCTTAGAGACAAGCTGCCTATCTACACATCTTGGAAGCTTTATGAAAAAGATGGGGGGCCAGTAGAAGTACAAAAAGTGCTTGATAAAGTGGCGGTGAGACACCTAATTCACTTCAACTACTTTCTTTCATTACTAGCTCTACTCCCATGTAAGAAATTTTGTCAAATAAATGATTTGTGTGACTGCAGAATAGGTTGGATGTGGATGTTAAGAATGATGGACCAAGCAAATCTGCATGCACTGATATCATTAAGAAGGGAGTAAAGCAGCAGAGGTATCACCTAAAAAGGAAGTACTTCGACGAGTCCCTCACAATGGAACAGCTGTTGGCCAAAGAACCTCCACCTAAAATGAAGACAGAGGAGTGGATCGAGCTCGTAAAGTACTGGTGTGACCCAAAGAATCAGGTCCATGGCCTGCATCACTGCTTTTGTTAACATGCAATCAAACTATGCCTGTCAATTAGAAGTTTGTATTGCATTTGTGGTGCAGGAGAAATCTGCGAAGAATAAAATAAACCGATCCAAGGTGCAGCTTCACCAAAAAACTGGTTCTAGGTCCTACATAGCCTATCGATACAGCCTGGTAATACTATTGCTTTCACTTTGGGGCACTTTTGGGGTGCTTTTCGGTTGTATGTTCAACATCTTTAAGCTCCTGTTATGTTGCAAAGAAAAATGTAGTTCATGGCTATTTGTAGTGTTTTTCCTCTATTGAATAGCTATTTGTAGTGTTTTTCCTTTTGGAATTTATTTGCACAGGGAAACTGAGAAAGATGGATGAAAAGGGCAAGGCTCTTTCTGATACTAAACATTTTGCTTCTTGTATTGTATGTGATTATTTTGTTCTGTATGCACACTGATTGCCTGGTTTTCGGCTGGATCCTTTTGTTACTATGCAATGCAAACTGAAATGTGTGCTTCAAAGTCATCCACGGCTTTTACATGCTGCAGAGGCCTAAGTACAACAACAGCGATCCAGATGCTGTAGAGTTCTTTGGGGAATGTATGAAAAGTTCCAAAAATGGTCGCACTCCTCTTGCCAATGAAATATATGTAAGTTCCAAAATGATTTGATACATCTATTGTACTCAAGTACGTGCCTGGCCTTGTTATTAACTGCATTCTCTTTATGTAGGAACGGATGGTGGCAGAGAAGGATAGAGAGCCAGAAGAAGGAGAAGAAAAAAAATCTCCCACCAAGATTGTTGATGAAACTCTTAGCGAGATCAGCCGCTCATCCACATTTCTTCCTAACATTGGTGCCCCTCGACCATCAAAGAATGCTCAGTCCTCATCGATAGCAGCACAAGCACGCATCCAAGCTGAGTTTGAGGCAAGCCTCCAAGCTGAAAGAGAGGAAGCTGCTAGGAAGCGGGAAGAGTTGCAGGCACAACTTCAAGCTCAACAGGACGCACTTGAAGAAAACCAAAATTTGCTGCGGCAGACCCAAGAGGAAGTGAGGGGGATGACTAGCAGGTTTGAGGAGACTAATGCGCTGTTGCGAGCTGTCCTGAGACTTCAGAAAGATTGAGGTATGACTGCAGTTTCTGAGGATGAGGCCTTTGTCTAAGCTTTTGCTACATTGCTTTAACTTAGTCTGTGCTGCGAACTTTGTGGTTGGAACATGTGTGGTTGAACCTGGAACTATGTGGTTGAACAAGTATGCTGCAAGTTTGTGGTTGGAACATGTGTATCCATGATGGCTTCAGTGAATTGTGTTGACCTGTGAATTCTGAATGATTTGAGAATTGTGGTGTCAATCCTGTGGATGATGGCTGATATATGTGTATTAATTATGCTTTTGTATGCTGTGATGAAAGACCAGTGGGGCGACACCGTCATGAATGGAATGCCAATTTGTGACGCCACAGACTCGTCTGCAAATGTGTGTAAATAGCATACGAACCAGTACAAAACATGACAAAATATAAGTGTCACATAATCTACAAAAACTGTACATGACGACATTGCGATGTCACAAAAAACCATCGAAACTTGTTCTTCGTCTTAGCATTTGTGACGACTCATACATAATGTGATGCGTTGACTAGCTAATATATGACAGAAGTACTCGTCATAAAAGGAAACAATATGTGACGCTACAAACCCTCCGTCACAAAAGATACAGACATTTTGTGACCGTGGACCATAAAACCGTCACGAGGTACTTTATGTGACGGTCGTTTTGTGACGACACTGTGACGCGGGGATTTTGGTCATAACTTACTTTTTATGACCAATTTCGTACTTTACATGACAGATTCGATTTGTCATAAAAGCTAAGATTTCTTGTAGTGCACTGAACAACCTTGCTCTGATTACCAACTGATGTGAACCCGTTAGGGTTTATTCCCGATCTTTCAGTGAGAGGGGATGGATAACTCGATTGGTGGATGGAGACGACGTTCACGGCCCGACTACAGCCTTCCAAGGATGCTGCGCCTTAGCAATCGATACACCACCTCCAATGGCTGCTACGATCTTGTGGAGCGCAACACCCGGCCACTAGGGCACTCGTCCTGCAAGCAATCGAAGAACAAGTAAGAACAAGTAGAACAAGTAACTCAATTGCAAATATGGAGATAAGAGCCAATCTGAAATCATAAAGGTGGGGTTCTGAATCGAGTAGAACAGATGGTCTAGCCAACACATGCGTCTACAAGCAAGTAGCAATGGCTAAACTTTCAACAAAACAAAACTCAATCTGTTTGTGGTGGCTATGGAGGTATATGAAAGGGTAGAGGATGATCAGGACGTGGTGGAGGTCGTCCCTAAACCCTAGGACGCGCCCCTGTTGGGCCCTACTTCATACACACCCCATCGGGCCAAAATTAGGTGACGCAGCACCGTGGACAGAAAAGATCTTTGTAGTAAATCAACGATTGCAGCCGCCTCGGAGAAGATATGGACATGAGTCTAGATCCATATGAAAGTAGACTTTATAAGCTTTCCGTAAAGTCCAAGAACTCCCGAATCGGAGCCCGTATGAAGTCGTGGCAGCTGTTACAACTTGGTTCTGTCCTGCAGTCTGAATCCAACATCCAAAGGCAGTCCGAATCCAACATCCAAAACGTGTTGGATTTGGACTCTTCCTTTCCTCGCACCAAAAGTGATGTGGTGGCCTGGTGGACAACATTGGGAAGACTTGGCTCGGTCCCCAATCTATTTCTTTGGTCCTCCATATTTTTCATGTAATTTCCACACACGGCTTTATCCAGTCAAGTAATTCTAAAAACGAGAATGCACAGAAATCATAGTGCAGCATTAATTGTTCAAATATGGAGATGGAGTTGATTCACCTTTGGACAAGAAGGCACTAATATGATCGTATCCATGCTAGTGATGTCCTCATCATTAAAGGAGGATATGGAGGCGGTTTTCCAAAGATTTTGCATCGTCCGTCATAATTACCGTCTTGCCATGAGTTGAGAAAAGCTCATGGACAACTGACCAAAATTGCTTTGTTGGATTTATGACTTTGTGTGCTAAGATACTTAAGGGGGCAATCATCTTAGCCACTACTGACTCCACTTGGACCAGTGGCCCAACAAATTGTTGCTCTATCATAGCTATTGCATTCTTCTTGGATCCTCAACTCTTGCATGTAAGTCCAAGAAGCAAGCAATTGTACCTCATTCTAGTACAGAAGCAGAACTTTGAGCAATTGCTATTAGTACTTTAGAGCTTGTATGGCTTCGACGATTGTTGGCTGATTTTGGTATTTCTTGTGATGCCCCACACCTTTCCTTTGTGATAATACAAGAGCCATACATATTGCCAATGATCCTGCCAAGCATGAACTTACAAAGCATTTCAGTGTTGATGCCTTCTTTACTTCTTATTGTTATTGAATTGCACTTTAACTAACTGCAGGTGGCAAATGTTTTCACTAAAGTAAAAAATCAAAGCAGCATCGATGCTCAAATCTTAAGTGCTTTAGATCGTTTTTTAACTTCTACCTTGAGTTTGAAGACGGAGGGGAGGTTTTAAGTGTGACAAAGTTCATATACCATAGGCCCATATGGTCCTTGAGGTTCTCGATATATTGTTATCTCCAATACTGGAGCCATCATCTCATCGAATACCGATGGTTAGTAACACCCTCCAGCGTTCTGCAAGTCGGTGCCAAAGCCAGCACAACATGATGCCACAGTACAGACACAACGGTACGCGAGCTAGTGTTGTGGCTACAATACCGATCATGCTGGGGTTCCTGGTGAGGACATGGATCATGAGCTTAACATGCCACTTACATGTCCAAGTCATATTAAAATGGAGCCTTGGGCTTCTAGACATGAAGTAGGGGCACTGGCGGCAGTAGCAGCCAGGAAGAAGAGGAGGTAGCGGCAGCAGCCATCACCACCCTTGCACCAGCCCCCCACCAGTTTCGGATGGAAGGGATTCAGATTCAAGTACTACTCTCAACAAATTCGCCATCACCGTGCCCCTCATCCAAACACCCATCAACATATTGGGCAACCAAGGTGAGATCCATTTTATGTATAGCATAAATATCATCAGCTAGCATATGTGCATTAGCATATTGTAAGAGCAGCCTTCTGCAGCATTATCACTGCAAGCAGGATATACCACTAAGCAGCGATTAATCGGACATTCAATTGCATTGAACAAATACAGCTTCTGCACATATTTGTCATGTGCTAATTCAGACAGACTAAAGCTACAAAATATTTCTTGCTACATTTTCCCAGACGAGCATGCATGAACTTCCAGTAATTTTGGAGCTAAGAACTATAGAAGGGTTAGCTTATATCCTACAAAATCTCATGCTCGGTACCTAAGCAAGTTTACCCAAAAATATTTTAAACTATTTCCGTCACATTGCAAAATACTGTTGCACATTTCAAGGGAATTTTACATAATTCAGCAACCATAAGAACTCTGTTTCTTGTTCTCAATCTTGTTACAAAAAGATCAGCAGGCATTCTTGCAAGAAAAAACAAACTCTGACTGCAGGGGGGAAGGATTTCAGATACCTGGAAAGGATTCAAGAATATAGTTTAGAATGGAACAAGATGTTTGGGACGCATCAGAGAGCTATGAAATGTCCAGGTAACGTAACAACAAAGAAAATGCCAGATATTTAAAACTAAACTACAGATGTATGTTCATTCACAGAGCTAAATGGCCCATTAAGAATATCCACAATTTTTACTAAGACTTGATAACAGTAAATCTACTTCCAGACACATTTGTAGTTCGAAATGCTCTTCCATGATCCCCTATAATAATAGTGCCATCTAGATAAATAATTACATTTATATTTTATAATAACCGAAAAGCACATACATAAAAAAAACATTCTGTCAAGTAAATTTAATAATCACATTATGAAAATTGCTAGTGTTAAACCACAATTTTGATAGCAAACTACAATCAGCAACCTCTTTCTATCCAGGGCATATTTTTCTAACCAGCACAGGACTAGAGCAGCTTTATGGCTTAAGCTCTAGTCTTTGCTATACCTGTGATAACCCAAGGAACAAATATGATAAAGGGAATTGTGCATGTTCAAGATGCTTTTACTTTTGAGTGTACTATGCTTCAAGATATGTTCTTTATTTGGAATGAGTAAACATGGAGTGGCACTGCAGGTTACAGTTTGCAAGGTTCATTGTTTACATTTCCGAACGTGAATGATTATATGGAAAACATGAGTCCTATTTTTTGTAGCACCCAATCATATCAGAAATTTAAGTAACCAAGTAATAGTCTCAAATGATTCATTATTTTTTGGAAAAATTCCTCACATGCCATTGGTTAAACTCAAAATCCCTTATATGCCGCGGTCGGTGACAGTGGGGGGACCCACATGTCATAGACACAACGATGGCATATGAAGGACTATGAGTTTTCTCGGTCCATAAAGGCTTCAGTTAATCCGCATGTTGTCAGATCAATGCTTCCTAGTCCACCAGTGATGCATTATTTATTCTTGGTTTTTGAAATGCACTCATCAGATATCCACACTCATATTAATATCAGAATAATTGTTTTTACAAGTTCTTCAATGAGCCTGTCGTAAGGCAGAATATAGCTTTTCCATTCTTACCATTCTTATTTGTTCTTTTCCAAAAAAAATTCTTATTTGTTCTGTTTTACATTTAAAATTATAGGCTCGCTAACTATCACTATGATAATTTCCTCCTGAACTACCTGTATAACATGCTTACAAAATTTTGGTCCAAGCAAACTAGAAAAGTAAAATTTCACCTTATTTTGTATTTTCACGACCTGGATCTGATCATAAAATAAAATTAATCTTACAGAATGAAGCAACCACATGCAGCAAGGGAATTACTTTGCATAAAGATAGGACACTACTAATCAACATGTTTTCCAACCACAAGCCATCACCCAAAGCAAAAAGCATCATAAAATAGAAGGAATGGTTGGGTTGCCATGAAATTTATTATCTAACTGATGGGAATCAGGATCAACGCGAACATGGTCTAACAATGCAGAAATTCTTTCCCCCTCGATGGCTTACAATGCAGGAGAGTTGCATGTCGTATATTAAGAAGAAACAACACAGAAAATCTCCAGGATGCAAACACAAAGCCCCATCTTTTCATTTCCAACTTTAAATTCGTGAAAACCCAAGGAGATCATCACAAGGCAGCGCATTAGAACATTTCAACAAGTAAAATATCATGAACAAGAAAAGGTCTTATAACAGCAGGTTGAGTAAAAGAAACAAGGGAGGTCAAACGTCACCAAGGTGATTAAGAAAATAAAAAGGTAAACAAGGTTAAACTCACCATGAGCATCACCATAAGAAGCATGTCCTAAGCTCCTAACATTAAGCAAAAGAACATACCTTGATTTGCAGCAGGGTATAACCATGTCGAACTGAGAAAAATACCCCTGATAAACAAAACAACTCCTCCATGAATTTCTGAAAATCCATCTGGTTGTTTGTTGAAAATGCTGGATCATGAGTCACCAAACAAGTCATCACTATCATCAGCTGAGTTCATGTTCAAATTCGAGCTATGTGTCTTCTCAACAGCTTTGTCTTTATCTGACTGATGATCTGATTTGTATGCCCAAGAAGAGCCCACTTTTGCTTGAATAGAATCCCCATAAAGGTCATCATAAATTCCACTTCTTGTTGTGCTCTTAACTTTTTTAAGAACCTCTTGTAGCTTATCCGTTACCCCACTTGGGGAGGTACTTCCTTTTGGTGAAATTTGCTCCTTTCCTTTCGGTATGACAGTAACCTTTACAAGAGATTCATACTTCCCAACAAGGGTACCTTCCTTCACACCTATAGGGCCTGGTTCAGTTTCAACATCTGCACCATCTGAAATGCCGACCACTTGGATAAGTTCTCCTCCAACCTGATCTCTAAAGGATACTCTCAACTTTTTACTTCTCTTTAAGGGCCTTTCAACTGTATGGTTATCATCATTTGCACCAGAGGCACCTCCTGATGAATCTTTGGAACTGGACGATAGGTCAGATTTACTACTACCATATCGGTTAAGTATTGTATTGTATGCCACAACAGCATCTTCATCGTTGGGGTCTGGAGGAGATGGTAAACTGACATCTGATGGAAGGCTAGGAGTTGGGAATAGTGCAGCTGTGTTCTTTCGCAGTATATAGATTCTGGTTGATGCAGCAAAGCGAAGTGACTGTCCAACTTCAAGTTCAACAGGATTGTCTTTCGTTAATCTCTCATTTGCAACAAATGTGCCATGAACTGATCCTAAGTCGATAACATAGATGCTGAAATAGAAAAGCACAGATGAGTAGTTAGTAATAAACCTAAAGGCTAGCATAATGGTACAGCAAACAGAAAGTACTTTCCAATTTGAAGGGGTTGTTTCTCTGACAAAATAAATCAGAAAAGTGTTCCTTATGGGTCCATTGGGAGTTCATTTCAAATTTTCAGCCTCTACGTGCATCGAAGGAAATGATTTTTACATTGATGACAAATGGACTTTAAACTTCATTGGATACAGAACAGCAAAGATCATGTGCATATTGGAACAACATAGCTCATTACAGATCGCAGTTAAGAGTCTAGAACATCATATTCTTTCTGTTAGTTAAATTTCTGGGAATGGGTATTGGCTAAAGAAAGCTGATAAAGTGATGTACAAACAAATAATAACTGGAAACAATGTTTCACATAAATGGAAGTATAGAGTAGCCAATAACTATACAGCTAAGAAGGGATGCAGATTGGATTGGATCGGCCCAGCAACCATCACAACTATCACCCACTGATTTGTGGTGTCAAATTGGGTATGACGCTATGGGTCTTTGGGTTACCCTCTAGGTTTTGTATCATCCCCATACGCGTGCCGCTGACCTCAGCTTGTTGCTCTGCCAGAATCCTTATCGTTCTCCTTCCTCCTTCCTGCCTCCTCATTGTCGTGCCCTTAAGGGCCGCTCTCCATCGAGTTCATGCTTTGCGTCCTGTGCTTTGCCCACCTCACCATTGTCTCCACAGATGCAGCCTCCATGGTGAGTCACTGCTGTTCTAGAACTCTAGTGCCCAGGAACCGCTCCATGCTGCACACTCTACCTTGAAATGTAGGTGCCCAGTCCCAGATCTGACCAGAAGGCACTACCGCCTTGGTCGCGAGGCATTCAATCCTTGATTCCTTCCCACACCATGCAAAGTCACGTTTGTGGAGAAGTTGAAACTCACAACTTGATGGGTCCACGGCTGCGATTCCGACCAAGATTCATTCATCACTGCATGCCCCTGCCTCATACATCGGCCTTGGCTCCTGCCTCCTATCGTATTCATTGTCCATGCACTCTTGATTCAGACATGACAATATCTTTCTTCTCCAAGTTGGATTTCGCTCAATTTGCATTGTTGTCCTTGATTGGACAAAATTCTACTAATGCTTCTTGATCCTTGAGCATTGCAAGTTCATCTTCGGTAGCGCAGTGATAGGCTGAGAGCATGCAGCTCTTGCTCATCTCTTCGATGGCATCTATTTCGCTCCAGTAGCTCAATACTGGAGACTAGAGTTTCATCATCATACGCGCTTCCAATATGTCCAGGAATTTCTGCTCTGATTCCAAGTATGGCTGCGTTAGAGAGGGTGGCAGCAGGATGCCCCTGAGGCGGTCAGTTGCTGAGAGGCTAGCAGAGAAGCGGATGGCCAGCGCGACGGCAGTGACAGACAAGACGAGCCACGGCTTGTTAGTGCTTTTGTTCGACCCACAGGGTCCAACCCAAAACCCCAAGCAGGCTTAGTGGATACTCCCTCCATTTCAAATTTTAGTTCACTTTAGTTTTGTCCTAAGTCAAACTGCTCTATGCTCTAACTTCGACCAAGTTTTTAGAAAAAATATGTTAACATCCTTAGTACCAAATAAATACAATCCCAACACATATTTCCTGGTGGATTTAGTGAAACTAATTGGATGTTGTAAATGTTAGGGTGTTTCCCCACAAACTTGGTCAAAGTTAGAGAAGTTTGACTTAGGAAAAAGCCAAAGTGAACTATGTGGAACAGGAGTAGCATGGATTTTGGGACAACCTGTTCCTGACCTATCCTTACATACAAGGCGCAATGGTAAAGGAAAAACAACAGAAGCCATCTTCCAGCTTGACATGCATTTCTTTTGCAGAAAGGTTCTAAAGGGAGCATGCCACTATGCCAGCATGCCTAGGTCTATGAAATAGCTGAAAGAAAGAGAACACAGATACTGACTGTTAAGATGCATTTCAAAATTTTCCATATATGCATTTAGTGGTAGATGATCTTGCCTATGATAACATTGTTGACCTTCATGCTTGGTAAGATGCATGAACGCAAAAGGGCAAGCACATCTATTGTCATGGCATTTCATAAAAGATGTTATTATTCAAATAGCTGCTGGAACATTTAACATTCAGGGAATAAACAGATTCTAGAGGAATGTGCCTCACTAACTATCAGAAACATAAAAACATAAAACGGAATCAGAAGTGATCAAACATGAGGATTCTAACCTTCCATTCCTGTGTGGAATGACAGCAGCATGTTGGCGTGAAACAGACTGATGATCCAACACAAAATCACAAGCAGGCACCTGCCTCCCAAATATATGCCTTCTCTTGTCTAGATTGATCCTATCAATAACCTCCCCATCTTTCAACACATCAAGATAGTAAACCCCAGGGCGCGGCTCAATCGCCCAGTCTGGAGGCTGCCATGTTGATTGCCCTCCACCAACCTGTGTCCCAACATGCCCAGGAGCAACACCATCTTGCCCAGCCACCCTTGAGCTGGCCCCTTGCGGACTTTGGTGGTTCTGACCTGACACGAAATTAGAATTCTGCGGCACTGTCAATGGAGCAGGTGGCGCTTTTGCTGTTCTTGCAGCTGCAGGTGCATTCTTGGTGCCCGACCCAGACTGTACCGAGAAGGGCTCCAAGGTCTGCGCCTTCTTGAAGCGATCAAGACCGCCACGGTACATCTCCGCACACTTCACAGCTAGCACGTCCTGTGGTTCCCGTCCCCGCCAAACAAATCCAGCAGCAGATGCACTTGTCAACGAATCTCCTATAATTGGCCAAATTAGTTTAACCGGAAACAGCAATATTAAAGTAATTTGCAACCTAACTGGAATACTGGATGGTGAATACAAGTGAACTTGACGAGGGGCATAGAGTTTCAGTTGGAGCCCTTTTTTTTAAGGAAAGCAAAGCAGAAGTGTAGAACTACAACTCCACCACGCAGCAGAGAATGCGCGACCAAGTGGTCGGATTGGAGTATTTCACCCAGAAAAAAAAATACTATTCGGACTTAGATTCGATATATACAGACCAAACGGAAAGCAGGAATAGAGTTAGCTCAAGTTAGAGCAATCCATCTAAGAAAGTTAGGGCTCCTTACAATCAAGAGAAGAAATCGATCCAGGCCCTAACGGATCTGCGCTTGACCCCCAGTCCAGCACCTGCACCAGAAGAATTGGTGAGGAGGAATTCGAGGTCCCCGCGTGCGCCCACTAGCTTCTGGAGGAGACCATTCACGCCGTGCTTGGCGAACACCACTGCCGGCAGCTAGATGAGAGATTCGAGGACGCCCCGTCGCCGAGGATTCCTACGCAGCAGCGTGGCACGCTGGCCTGCCGCCGCCACGGCTCTGCTCTCGATTATTTTCGGTGACGCTGGGAATTGATTGGGATTGGGATTTGGGAAAGTGTGGCTGCCATGCCGTGCGGTGTCGTTGCCGTGTGTGAGAGGGGAGGCGGAGGGGCCAAGGACGGGCTGGGTTTCCACAGTGGTGGGCTGGGAGTACAAACACTGGGCCGCGCCGCAACCAAGCCACACCACAGGTCCACAGCTCGGTCAATCGCCGCAAATCCAATCAGGCAGGCGAGCGCTAGCGAGCGAGCTTCCAGCGATCGATCGATCCGGCCGTGTGCAATTACTGCTGATCTCCACGTGCGTGGGCCCCACAGCTGCCTTTTTAACCTTTCGTTTTTCTTTTCCGCGTGAAGCGTCTATTCCCCAGCCGGCGATTCCTCTCCTCTATTCCTCCATCCCGTTTTTTCTCCCCTCGTCAGATCTGAGACGATCGTGGCGGACGGCGGCCATGCCCGCGTGCAGCGGCTTTCGGCGAAGGCCGCGCGGCGGGGCAGCGAGCGTCGCTCAGAAGAGGCACGCTCCCGCTCGCGACGACTCCAGGCGGGGAGGTCCTCACGGTGGGGCACGCGGCGTGCGGAGGCAGCACAGCTCAGCTGCGATAGGGGATATGGGTCAACGGCAGCCTACCCGTGGCGAAACGGCAGCAGCCTAGGTCGCCGGCGGTGGTTCCATTTACATTCCCTTTCTTCGTTCTCAGATCCACTTCACCTTTTTTTTCACCCCTTTCTCTATTTCACAGATCCGGTAGAGGGGAGTGGCAGCACCAGCAAGGGCACACAGCCCCGGTGAAGCGTGGGGTCCGGCGAGGGATCGGCGTGTTCCCGGCGAGTGCTTTGCCCGGCAAAATTTATACCTGCGCGGAGAGGGAAGCTTCAGCAGACGTCTGGTTTGTTTTGGTAATTTCTTTGCCTGGTGTGTTGTGATTAATTACCCATAAATTGAAAAATAGCTGGTTAGCAATTGTATTAAGTCTGTCATTTTTTATATTGTTTATACTACTTAATGAAGTATAGACATAACTGATGGCGTTCAAGTACAATAATTAGCATGGAAACTATCAAGTGATGTGTTAGTCAGAAGAAATCCAAAGTGAAGTATACTACATACAATTATTGATGTAAGCAGAATCTAGTATTGTCCCTGTTTGATTATCGGAGGCATTCAGTATTATATTGGGGTGTTGAAATAAAAATACATACAGTTGCACAAAGATGGGTTTTTGAGAGGTCATCTTTTCAACATTTCAAAATGTGGGGGTTATTTTTTACCAGCTTTCTTTTCGATAAATATTGAGCTGCTACTGATGCTTTTCACATTTTAAGCATGGGTCTTGGATGCTTTATTTATCAGTATTTTTCCCTATGATTTGCTCACCATGATGCATTATCAGTAGTTCAATTCGAATGAATTCCAGTATGGATAACTAAACATTGTTTAAGTTCCATTGTCTACTGTTGTCCCTTGTCCCTGCTATTTTGGGGGGGGAGTAAAGTCTTTTGTATTGCTTCCATGTGAAGTTTTCAATCACAGATGGCACATTTTTGCAAAGAAGAGATGAAGTATGCTGATAAGTACAGTTGCAGACCCTAGCAAAATCTAGGATGCGTATATAAATGTAATGTAAGCCTAATCCTGTTGTAGTATTAAGAGAGATTAGAAAGGGAGCTTATATTTATTATACATGCAGGGCTATCTATCTTTTATAAGTTTGGTGATCTAAAGGGGTGAGGTTAAGGCCCTTTGCTACTCTTATAGTATGCTGAAAATGTAACAGAACTTATCATGATTCCAAACTCATATTGTATTGCTCCTTTTTAGAAAAATCATCAGATAAGTCTTTCTAAATGTTATGTAAACAACTTTTTTATATCAAACTTTTTTATCATAATGCAAAATCTTTTCCTATCAAAAGTTTTGCACAGTGTAAGTCACGCACATAAGGTAGATGCAAAAGTTAGATGTTATAGTCCAGAAGTTATATCCTAGTCATAAATTATGCAAAGAAGTTATATATTTTTCTTAATGCATATTTTTTAAATTCACAAGTTTTGTATGGCATAAGTTACAGCGCAAAAGTTTTGCACAATATATATGTCAATTGCCATGCATATATGTTAGACACAAAAGTTACATCTGTTGTATACCAGTTATAAGTTTATGTGCAAATCCTTTTATGCATGTCAGTAAGTTAGGCATAGAGATTATTGCTTATAGTTTATGTGCATAAGTTATGTAGATAATTTTGTATCATGTCAATAAGTTTGGTTAAAAGATTTTTGGTATTTATATTTGTCACGCATAAGTTATGTAGATAATTTTGGTCAGTCAATAAGTTAAGTCGCGAGATCAACTTTTACATATCTTTTGCACAAGTTATGCGCATAGATTATTGATCATATCTAATTCAGAGATATAACTTCATAGAACAACATTTTTCAGAGCCTTTCTTCATCATAATTTTATCATGCAAATAAGTTGGGCCAGATTGTTTATACATATTTTTTTTTTGCATAAGTTATGTTAACATGCAGATCAATGGAATATAACTTATATAAGTTTGTCCTACAAAATAAGCAACATGCAGACTCACTGAATTTTACTCATAATTTTCTTTTATTTTCCCAGGGCAAGAATGAAATGACAGGCTACGTGGGTAACAGAACCACCTTGCTCCCGTGTTTCAGATCTTTACTATTTTTTATCAGATGTCAACATTAGTTTTGTATTAAATAAAAGAAGGGCACAGTTATATAGGACAACTTATATATATAGACATTTTTGTTAACACTCATGCTCTATAAGTATTTTTCATGAGTAAATTTTTTTAAAATGACGCTGAAAGTAGCTTTTAGTATGAAATGTTCCACCTAATTTTTACTCTCTATTTTTTCCCAACGGTCCCGAATGATTTGAGCGTAAAAGAGAATCTGACAGTAGCGTGTGCGGAAGCAGAACCGCGCGCGCAGCAAATCTGGGGCTGTTGCTAATTCGCGCGGAGGGCAACTAACAATCGATTTCCGACAACTCCGTACTTTCCCTTTCAGGCAACAATGACACTCCCTTTCTGGCTTCCCAGATTTGCTACGTGCGCGGTTCCGCTTCCGCGCGCCAGCGCGTCCCTCGAACATTTCCTTTTCTTTTAGAAAGTGCGTTTAGACTTAAAGTGGATTTTGGTGAATTGTGAGTTTTGGTGAATCGAATGATACCACGATTAAAGAACTAAGTATATGAGCAGGAATTGACTATCATACTTTGTGATAAAGTATATTAAAAATAAAGATAAAAAGCTCATATAACATCTGTGATAAGGCTATAATTAAAGTGATAATATTGACCAAGCAACGAGTATTATATGGATTGAGTCGCGTGTTTAATGATAACTATTTATTCTCATATCCAATTAAAACTTGTTGACAAGACCATTGCACTAGAAGGGAATATTATATGAAAAAATAGATAATCTATGAATAGAAGATATAAGTTGCAAAAAATTGTAAAGAATGGATTCCATTAATTATATGAAGCTCTATTTGATGCAAGAAAGGATGAATGGTTAGAATTCAGGATAGTGTTTTGTGGGACCAAGCTTGGTGAAGGATAATTGCTTTGTACTGATGCACCAACACTGGGATGAAAAAACTTTCTTTAGATTCAACTTGAAAAATCTTAATCATATACAGTGTTTATATTACCAAATATCAATCTTTCTAGCATCTCATTGTGAAGACGGTGATTCGAATTAGAAGTGGATCTCATTCAAAGACGATGGTTCAAGTCACTAGCTTAAGCAAGTTGTGCTCAAGTTATAGAAATCAAGTTGGATGCAAGCATGGCAATATACACTTTTAAGAAGCTAAAATGGTTGAAATATAATCTATCTTTGATCTTAAGTATAGGTATGCTGTACTATCAAGAGGATGCATCACATTGTATTTTGGTTTAGTCTCGGTGTATTTTGGTTTAGTCTCAGTGTTCAAGTAATCTAAGTGAGTTGAGAGAGACACAAAAGCCTTAAAAATGCACGGCAATTGGAACTAACAGGCACAACCTGGAAATTCTGGATTTTCCAACCTAAAAATTTTGGATTTTGCATACGTGGCACTAACAGCTAGTTGGTTTGAAAATATGGTAAGTTTGAGCAGCAGCAGGAGAACTTTGAGGAAGGCAAGTATAACATGAATATCCTATCACTTTTAAATATAATTTCATACTGCATTTTAATTCTGTATGCCTATAAGGACTCCCTAGCCACCTTTTATCCTTTACAAAAAATATCTTAGGTTGCATTTTGGTTAGTTGTGCTAGGTGCTGCGCTCTCACACACCTCGGTCCTTTTTAATTAATTTGATTAATGGTTATATGCAACTTAATTCTGAGAGTGGCTCTCTATGCTGTGTGCTTGAGCGGTTCACGTCTCCTTAAAATATATTTTTATTAGAAACATGGTTCAGGGGGCCAGCACGGTGCTTAGTGCTTGGTTGGCCTCTCTCCATAAGGACCGGTTCATAGAGCGATAACCAGGGACAACCGCGCAACCACAAGACTGGAATGGGACGGTCTTGACTTACTAATTAGGTCATTTTGGTTCGGGAGTAACTTACTTGCGGGGCAAGAGGGGTGGTAAGCTTCAATGGTCCCTGCTCCTCCGGCTTGGTCTGTGCTGTGTGCTTGTACCCCGTGAGGCGGGCCCTGTCGTCGCTGATCCAGAATCCTTAGCGGTTACACCTTACCAACGTGATCCTTTGTAACGGTCTCGTAGTGTGCTTGCTAGCCATCTCACCTAAGGAAGTGGGGTGGACCACTAGCGTTCTTTTTTAAGCTCACGACTTGTGGGTAAAGTTGTGCAACCTCTCGAGAGTGTAAAACTGGTATACTAGCCGTGCTCACGGTCATGAGCGGCCTAGATCCTCCGTCTGATTAGTGGGTTGTACCTTTGGTGGTTTGGCTTGGTTCTCAGTAGTCTTATGCTTAATCTTGATTAATCATTATGTAACTTGGGTTATGGTAATTCATCCACTTGTAGTAATTAGATTTAATAAAATTTGACAAGATTAAAAGCTAATGCAGTTGAGTCAGCTAACCCTAGAGCCTCATAATTCGTGTTATACTTGTTGAGTACAAGTTGTGTACTCACACTTGCCTTCTCTACTCTTCTGTGTCTCTCTGGGACATCTTCGACTGCTGCTCAGTACCAGGCGACGTGGAGGACTACATCAGCGGACTCGACAATTTCTAGGCGGTTGTCTCCCAGCCGACGTCCCTATGGCGCCCTATTTTTCATGTATTTATTTTACGCTTCCGCATTCCTTGAACTGATTCTTGATTCAGTTGTAATAAAGATATTCATTTATAATTTATACGCTTTTATTTCGAGATACGTGTTGTGATATCTTGATAATTCTATTGTATATATGCGTGACTTGATCCTGGCGCATATATGATTGCTCGATTTATGTTCTTATAAATCAGGTGTGACAGAATTGGTATCAGAGCCAGGTCGACTGTAGGATGAAGCCTAGATAGGAATGGTCGAGTTTAGGGATTTCCTTTCGCTTGCCTTGCTTCCGCAAAACTCAAACATTCGTTTCTGCTTCTATTCCTTGAGCTCTTAACCTCGAGTTTGCTAATCCTCTCTGCATTTTTTTTTCGAGAATTAGTCCGATAATTTCAGTAGACGTGGCCTGCAATTTTCTGACTGTCCTCATAAGTCTAGGATGCCTTTGCAAAAATACGCTAGAGCGCCTGTTTGTTTTAGTCGAGTGGAGTGATAAACTCGGCTAACGTTTGAATATTGAATGTTTGTGATTGTGCAAAATGTTTGATTTGGATTTTTGGTTGATTGCAAAGTTTAGAAGTTAAACTTGTTCATGCAAAACGACTTTAATGCAAACCGGAATTAAATAATCAAACTTGAGTTAGAACGTTGGGGGTAAAACCGTACACTCTTTTCTCTCTATTTTATCCTATTAGAGTTTTCTTTCCGGAAGTTGTACAATATCTATCTCTTATGAATTTCGCTATGCTGCAAACAGATGGTGAACACCAGGAGCACCGGCACCGGTTCTGGCTAGCAGGGGTAGAACAACCAGAGTACCAACCAGCCGCTGCCGATGCCCCCACCTCTGACTCCGGAGCAGTTCTTCCAACTCCAGATGCAGATGATGGCCACTCTGAACAACACTGTTCAGACGCTGCAGCAGATCCACACTCAGCCACCACCTCCTCCACCGCAGCAGCCCCGCGACAAGCGCGCGGACTTTCTGAGGGGTCACCCGCCGACGTTCTCTCATGCGGCTTATCCACTTCAGGCTGACGACTGGCTTCGTTCAGTGGAGCGCCAGTTGGATGTTGCTCAGTGCGACGACAGGGAGCGAGTCCTGTACGCAGCAGGGCAGCTGCGAGGCTCAGCTCTCGATTGGTGGGAGTCCTACCCAGCTCGGGACCGTGACGCCCTCACTTGGGTCCAGTTCCGAGAGCGTTTGAGGCACCACCACATCCCTGCTGGAGTGATGAAGATGAAGCACAAGGAGTTTCTTGCGCTTAAGCAGGTAAATTAGAGTAAAATCTTTCCGCAATTTCTTTTTGAGCTCAAACCCACCCTTGTTGTAAGAAATGTTGAGTAAATTTCCATCTTCTTTTCCGGTGATTATCATTTCAGGGAGCTATGACGGTGACCGAGTACCGTGACCGTTTCCTCCAGCTCGCTCGCTACGCCCCCGCTGAGGTCGCCCATGATGGCGATAAGCAGGAGCGCTTCAGGGAGGGACTCGATGACCACCTGGAGTACGCGCTCATGAACCACCGCTTTGACAACTTCAACCAGCTGGTTGACGCTACCCTCAACACCGAGCGCAAGCGCCGGGAGATTGTGGACAAGAAGAGGAAGATGGCTCCTGCTGCGTCTGGCAGCAACACCCGGCCTCGGTACCAGTACCCGCAGCAGCAGTACCAGAGGCAGGTCCAGCAGTACCAGCAGTGCCAGCAGCAGTACCCGCCCCGTCCTCAGCAGCAGCAGCAGGAAGGACAGGGCCAGAGGCTTCCAGCGCCTCCGGCACGCTCTGCTCCACCCGCTCCACCAGCTCAGCGGCAGGGAGTGCCTACTCCTCCTGCCGGGCAGCAGGCCCCAGCACTCCCACGAGTGTGCTTCCACTGTGTCGAGCCGGGACACTACGCCAACGTCTGTCCTCGGAAGGCGCAGTCGGGACAGCAGGGGCGCCCAGCTCAGCCCAAGGCGCCATCCCAGGGCAGGGTGAACCACGTGACGGCCGAGTCAGCGGTCGAGGCTCCCAACGTGGTTATTGGTACGTTCATGGTCAATACTCACCCTGCTACAGTGCTTTTCAATACTGGTGCTACGCATTCCTTCATTACTCGGTCTTTCGTTGAGCATCATGGCATTCATA
Organism: Panicum hallii; assembly: GCF_002211085.1. Lineage (NCBI taxonomy): Eukaryota > Viridiplantae > Streptophyta > Magnoliopsida > Poales > Poaceae > Panicum > Panicum hallii. The sequence goes on along the minus strand of NC_038047.1, from coordinate 22,351,346 downwards.
CTAGCACATTAAAGAGGGGCATGTTGGTATCTTCATCGGGAGGGCAGTTGAGGTCTCATATCTTCTGTCCCATAGTTAGTGTTGTCATAAGGGGGGTAGAGTTCAGTGCTAATCTGATGGTGCTAGACACCAAGGGTATCGATGTGATCTTGGGAATGGAGACCCTTGTTAGATAGGGTGTCAAGATTGATTGTGCTCAGAGGACTGTCCACTTGTCAGCACCGGATGGACAGGAAGTCACAGTCAGTGCTTCGGAGCCTTCTGGAATTCTCTATTAGATGGAGGCTAGACCCACGGATGGTATTCGCGTGGTGTCTGAATTTCCGGATGTCTTTCCGGATGATTTGCCAGGTATGCCGCTTGATCGCGACATTGAGTTTTCTATTGATCTCTTGCCTGGCACAGCTCCTATTGCTAAGCGGCCCTATCGTATGGCACCCGTTGAGCATGAGGAAGTTAAGAAGACTGTCGACGAGTTGCTAGCCAAGGGTTATATCCGTTGCAGTTTCTCTCCTTGGGCGTTTCCTGTATTGCTTGTAGAGAAGAAGGATGGCGCGAAGAGGATGTGCGTCGATTATCGGGATCTGAATGCAGTCACCATCAAGAACAAGCATCCATTGCCTCGTATCGAGGATCTCTTTGATCAGCTTCAGGGTGCTTGTGTATTCTCGAAGATTGATCTGCGTTCGGGTTATCACCAGCTGAAGATTCGTCCTGAGGATATTCCGAAGACGGCCTTCACCTGCAAGTATGGGCTATATGAGTATACGGTCATGTCCTTTGGCCTGACCAATGCTCCGGCTTTCTTCATGCATCTGATGAACAAGGTTTTCATGGATTATCTGGACACCTTTGTGGTGATATTCATTGATGATATCCTGGTATATTCCAAGTCAGAGGCAGAGCATGAGAAGCATCTGAGGCTTGTGTTGCAGAGGCTCAGAGAGCACAAGCTGTATGCTAAGCTCAGCAAGTGCGAATTCTGGATTGACGAGGTTCCATTCCTCAGTCATGTCATCTCCAAGGGAGGTATTGCTGTGGACCCTAGAAAGGTGAAGGATGTGCTTGACTGGGTGGTACCGCAGACAGTGAAGGAGGTCCGCTCTTTTCTGGGCTTAGCAGGGTATTATCGGAGGTTCATTGAGAATTTCTCCAAGATTGCGAAGCCTTTGACTTCCTTACTGGAGAAGGGTGTGGATTTCTCTTGGACTGATGAGCGTCAGAATGCCTTCGAGGAGCTGAAGAAGAGGTTGACTACGGCGCCAGTCCTTACTCTTCCAGACCAGAGCAAGAGGTTCACAGTGTATTGTGATGCTTTAAGGGATGGTCTTGGTTGCGTCCTGATGCAGGACGGCAGAGTTATCACTTATGCCTCGCGGCAGTTGCGCCGGCACGAGCTGAATTATCCCACTCATGATCTGGAGTTAGCCGCAGTTGTGCATGCTCTGAAGATATGGAGGCATTACTTGTTTGGGCAGAGGTGTGATATTTACACTGATCACAAGAGCCTCAAGTACATTTTCACTTAGAACGAGCTGAACATGCGGCAGAGGAGATGGCTAGAGTTGGTCAAGGATTATGACCTGGAGATTCACTATCATCCGGGCAAGGCCAATGTTGTAGCAGATGCTCTGAGCAGGAAAACTATGTTAACATGGCCGTGGCTTTTCAGATGCCTCAGGAGTTATGCGAGGAGTTTGAGCAGTTGAGTCTGGGTTTCCTGCATCACACCTCGGTACATCATTCGAGGCAGAACCCACTCTAGAGGTAGAGATCAGGCAGCATCAAAAAAAAGATAAGAAGCTGCAGGAGATCCGTGAACTGCTCAAAGTGGGCAAGGCACCTCATTTCAGAGAGGATGATCAGGGTACCTTGTGGTACAAGGGTCGGATATGTGTGCCGGATGTAGCGGATCTCAGGAAGCTGATCTTGAGTGAGGCTCATGATACGGCATATTCCATTCATCCGGGCAGCACGAAGATGTATTATGATCTCAAGGAACGATTCTGGTGATATGGAATGAAGCGTTCCGTTGCGGAGTACGTGGCTATCTGTGACACTTGTCAGCGTGTCAAGGCAGAGCATCAGAGGCCAGCAGGTCTATTGCAGCCATTGAAGATTCCAGAGTGGAAATGGGAGGAGATCACCATGGACTTCATTGTGGGATTGCCTCGTACTCAGAAAGGGTACAACTCTATATAGGTAGTGGTGGATTGGTTGACGAAGGTTGCCCACTTCATCCCGGTGAACACTACTTACTCTGGTGCCAGACTCGTGGAGTTGTACATCTCCAGGATCGTCTATCTGCATGGAGTTCCGAAGAAGATCATATCTGACCGAGGATCTCAGTTCACTTCACGGTTCTGGGAGCAGTTGCATGATTTGTTGGATACGAAGCTGCGTTTCAGCACTGCTTATCATCCTCAGACAGATGGGCAGATAGAGAGAACCAACCAAGTGTTGGAGGATATGCTTCGAGCCTGCGCTATTCAGTATGGTACCAGCTGGGATAAATGCCTGCAGTATGCAGAGTTTTCATACAACAACAGCTATCAGGCCAGTCTGAAGAAATCTCCTTTCGAGGCCCTGTATGGTCGGAAGTGCAGGACTCCACTGTATTGGGATCAGATTGGCGAGAGGCAGGTGTTTGGTCCGGATATTGTTAAGGAGGCAGAACAGCTGGTACAGCAGGTGCGAGAGAACTTGAGGGTCGCACAGACTCGTCAGAAGAGTTACGCGGATGTTCGTCGTCGAGATCTGACCTTTGCAGTGGGTGATCATGTGTACCTGAAGGTCTCGCCGATGAGAGGAATCCGCAGGTTTAATGTGAGAGGGAAGCTAGCCCCTTGATACATCGGTCCGTTCAGGGTTTTGGAACGGAAAGGAGAGGTGGCATATCGTTTGGAGTTGCCTCCCAACCTCTCGGGAGTGCATGACGTGTTCCACGTGTCTCAGCTGAAGAAGTGCTTGAGGGTGCCAGAAGAGCAAGCACCGTTGGAAGGGTTGGATGTGCAGGAGGATCTGACCTACACCGAGCATCCGGTGAAGATTCTGGAGACATCTGAGAGAGTTACCAGAAACAAGAAGATCAAGATGTGCCGCGTACAGTGGAGTCATCACACGGAGGATGAGGCTACCTGGAAGCGAGAAGATGAGCTGAGGAAGACGTATCCCGATCTCTTTGCTAGCTAGCCTATTCGAATCTCGGGACGAGATTCCTGTAAGGGGGGTAGGTTTGTAACACCCTAATGTAAATTTCCAAGATTTATAATGGATTTAAATTGGCTCCATTAATTTTTCTAAAGATTTATTGAGCTTAGGTTGCATTTAACATAATTAAATTATACAAAGAAATAAAATTTACTTAAGAACAACATGATTGTGCATTCATGCTGGTGCATTTCTTTTGTTTGGTTGGATAGTTGAGTTTGAATTCAAATTCCGTTTGGATTCAATTTGAATTGAGTTAGTCTAGAAAGGGAAAGAAAAGGAGGAAAACAAAACAAAGGAGAACAGCCTAGCTGGCAGCCCAACCTTCCCAACCCGCGGCCCATCTCCCTCTCCCCTCTTCCTCCATTTCCACCCCCCCCCCGCATGGGCCACGCTGGCCCACTTCCTTTCTCTCCCCCAGGCTTCCTCTCTTCACTCTCTCCTTTTTCCTCCCGAGGCTCAGCACGCGCCCAGCCCAGTTCCCCTCTGTTCCCCCAGCCCGAGCGCTCTCTCTCTGACCCGGCGGTCCCACTAGTCAGGCTCATCTCCCTCCTCGCGCCCCTCCCCTGTTTTCTCCCCGCCGGCCCGGCCGCCCTATCCCTGGGCATGGCCCCGCTCTGCCCACCCCTGGGCCCACTCCACCGCACTGCACCCCGCCTAGATTCCTCTGGAAGCTACCCCGAGCTCGGATGGGGTCGAGCCACAACCGCCCGCGGGATGCGCGGCATCCATTGGATCGGCGACCCGCACGCCGAGGCTGCCTAGCCCTCTTCTTATCCACAGGCGCCTCTCGGGCCTATTCCAAGTTGCAGCAGCCTCCCCAAGCGCGCCCGAGCCTCTGCACCGTGCGCCGTTGCTCGGATTGGAAGGCACCACCGCCGTGGAACCGCCCACGGTAAGTGCTCCGCCTTGCGATTCCTCGCCGCCGGTGAGTCTCAGGTGTCCTTAACCCTCGGGCCACCTCCACAGGAGCTTCCCGGACCGATCCCCGCAACCCAGAGGGCCCGGCCACCTTGGCATCGCCTTCCTTCGCGAGCGCCGCCTGTCCTCGTCGCCGGCCACCCACGCTGCAGCTCCGCCCTGTGGCAGAACCAACCTGAATTATACCGACTCAAGTGCGCGAGTCCTTAATGCAGGGCTACCTCGCACTTCAAACGGTATAAAACTATTGGTCTGTCGGGTAACGTCCCGATGAACCACCGAACGCAGGATCTAACAAGGTACCTCACACGAAGGTGAGTCCAGAGATACAATGCCCAAAATAATTTACACCACAGGCAGTTATATTACAAAAATATACAAAATAACATTTGTTCTTACAGAAGAGAGTTTATTACATCACAAGTTCGAGTTTCTGATTAAAGCAGCGGAATTTGAAAAGCGGAGTTATTATACATGGCGTCATTACAGATATTATGCTAGCCCTGGCATAATATCACTCGGCGGGGTCTGTGTTGGCCGGGGACGGATCCCATTCCACGGACCAACCATCAGGCAAAGGGTAAGGCCACGGTGTAATGAACGTGGGCTCCTCAGAAGGATTACCTGGAGTAAATAAATGAAAGCAAGGCTGAGTATACTAATACTCAGCAAGACTTACCCGGAATTGGGTATATCTTAGCCCATAACTAGACTCATGCTGGCTTTTAGCTTTGGGTAGGGTTTTCAGCTGAAAAGCAACAAAGAGTAGATCCTTATTTTCAACTTTTAGCTTTCAGGTTCTAGTTGAATTAACCATTCTAGGTAAGCACCTATAACTATCCAAACATGGTAGAATCTTTACTCATACATCATCTTTAATAATCACATGATTGCTCTTGTTACTCTATGTGATAAAGGGGATAAGCAGTCTCATACATCGTGAGAGGCGGACGATTCCTGAATCGAAATTCAACCCTTGCAAGGTAAACCTAACACACACGCTTGGAACTCCACAGGGTAATTCCGAAGCAACCGTTTGCCTTTCATTCCGACTCATGGATCAGTGCCACCACAAGCGACTGCAGGTCATACGCACTACAAAAGTGCAGGACGTACGTCTGTAGCGCGACTACAAAACCCGTACTCCTGGTTGCCCAGCAACACATATGCCTACACGTCGAACAAAGTAACCAAAAGAAGCAAATACATGTGGTGGGTGGTATGTCCACTCCTCGGGCCGATCGGTTACTAGGCTTACCGCTTACCATATTTCACGGCATGTGGCTAGTACTTTCAAATGCTTAGCCACCGCTACCACACACTGCGACCTTATCAAATTCCACAACCCAGACGGGGTATCATCTCAACCATGATACCTCATAAACTCCCGTCCGGCATCCTTATAATGATAGCAGGAATGTAAACATTACAATTCCTATATCGCGCGAGTGACAGGAAATCACTCGACTTTTACCGGTCCTATAAGCAGAGCAGCTAGTCGAACTCAAGTTCTAGTGTTCAATACATTGGTTCCTAGAATAATGCAACTAAGGTTTCCAAACAACTCCTAAGAACCTAATGCAGAAAGATATATAAATAACATAGGTTGCAGTGTAATAAAGTAAGGGTTATGTCCGGGGCTTGCCTTCGCTAGCAGGGTTGGGGTTAGTCAAACTAGCTTCTTCCGAACCTTGGTTCGGGGCTTCAGAGAAATCCGTAACAAGAATCCCGGGGTCTTCTGAATAAACTTCTTCTTGTTCCGGGATCAGTTGATAATCCCCGTCAGCGAGCGTGGTCGAATCTATATGAGATGCAGAGTTATAACTCATGGAATACATGTATTTTATATTTAATTCACAATAAAGTTGCAGTCCAATTTAAGAAAGATCACATTATGATGATAATCTAACTACCCTGTACTGGGCAGTCATTTATCGAGTACTAATTAAATTAATTAGTCTCGTTAGGCAACCGGGGGGGGTTACCCTAAACATCTAATTTAACTCTACTGGTAGTGTATCTAATTACCTTAAGCAACACTACACACACTTAGCAATTTTTATTTATTTTATTAGCTAAATATTGTAATTAACCTTTGGTTATTACTTAATTATGGCTAACTTGAATTATTTAACCAAATCTTAAATTAAGGTAAATAATTAATATTTATGAAAATTATCATGGTTAGGTTTTATTGAAATTTTACTCTAAAGGTTCTAAGCCACAAAACTAATTAAGGTTAACATGAAAATTTCAAGATATAATTGTAATTGGAATTTTATACTAAAACTAGGGTTTTTATACAACAATTAGGGTTCACAATTTAAGAACATCATCAACTACTTATGTCTAGTATTCTAGAAAAGTTCCATAAATTTTCATGCATTCCAATTATTATTTATGACTTATCTTGCAATCTAAGTTTAAAACTTATAACTTAAGTTATATTAGGTTTCTGCTTCTCAAATTTTTATGTTATATCACACTCATAAAGACCAGACTATAGTAAAAGTTTCATCCTTAAATATGTATAGATACTTCTGAAATTAAATTGTCAAGCTTTTACTAACTTATAACAAAAGTAATCAATTACTTTAGCTAGAGAGCTGATTTAGGCCTCAAAAATTTACACAGAGCTACTTACATTACCTACAATACATGCTCCAAAAACTAACAGCAACAGGGCTAAGGATCACAAGATTCAATTAATGCATCCTTTTACTAGTATTTAAAACACAGAACAAACTATGTACTTTCATGGCATGGTGATAAAATAAAAGTTGCAGAGCTTATCATAAGGTTTCTAACCCAACCAATTTCACATTTTTCTGATTTTTCTACTGTTTTCTATGCATTTTCAAAGTTCACAGCAAAGATCTCAAATAAGATTTACAAAACAGCCCTTAGCTTTAGCACAAAACCCCCTGAAACTTTACTGTCTTCTCCATTGGAGTCCTTGGCCGCAGTCAAAGAGGGGCGGCGCCATTTGACCGGCCAAATCCGTGATGCTCGGGTCGCAATAGTGGGGGAGAGGAGGGGGATTAGTGAGAGGAGATCGGGGGCTACCTCGGGAGGGGCTCGATTAGGCTTCTAGGGGCGTGTAGCGTTCTGCCCGCGGAGAGCAGATGGCCGGCGGAGGGGCAAAGCTCGACGGCGGCGCTCCGGGCAAGTAGGGCGGCACGGGTTTGGTCCAATAGCTTCAGGGGACTAAGGGGCAGCTTCCCGGAGTGGTGGTTCGGGCGGAGGAGGGTTGCAGGAGCGGGTCCGCGGTGGCGCCGAGCTCGCCGGGATTGGGGAAGAACGGCGACGGTGTACCGGCGTCTAGGAGCAAGGAAACAACTAACTAAGGGAAGGAACGGGTTGCGGAGATTCTTGCGGTACTAATGCGCCCACAAGATAGAGCTCCGGGGGTCTCTATTGCTCCCTCCACGCGGCGGGGCGGCGAGCAGGGAAATGCTGGCGCCCAGGTGGTGCTGGCAGTACCAACACGCCGTGGCACACGGTAGAAGTGCCAGCGCCGGGGATCAGGAACGGTGGTAGAGCTGTGAAGCGACGCGTGGGAGCAAATTTAGCAGGAGGTGGTGCTCGGGCTGTTGTGCCGGCGATGAGCGGCGGGAGCAGAGGCAGAACAGAGAGAAACAGAGAGGAAGCATGCGTGACAGAGGAGGAAGAAGGCTGCCAGGGTCAGAAGGACTGATTTGCGAATCTGGAAACTTCCAGGGACTTCTCTGTAAAGGAAAAATTCTCGTTGATACAAAAGCCTAATGAGAAAAGTGCCTAAAGCAAAGTTGTAGAGAATCTCAAATCCTACCAGATTGCTTTAAGGTTCAAGTTCAAAATCCCAATGATTATAGTTTTATTTTAAACTTTACAACACAATTCAAATTATAAACTTTGCCTTGTAATTCAAACAAATTGCTTTAATGCTTAGGGTCTTTTTGCAAGTTTTCCTGCAGTCATCATTACTAGTTCTTTTTACATTTTAGTCCTTAAGTAAAACTGAGTTTTACTTTTACCTTTTAACCATTTCACATGTAAACCCCTTATATTTTGTGTTAATTACACATAGATCCCTAGTTTCCAATAAAGTACCTTTCTCTTATGTTTTATTTAACTTTTGCCCTGTTCTTCTGTATCATGATTTAGTTTTACCACTTAAAAGTACTTTTACACACTTACACTCAAGTAATTACACAATTCTTAAATTACAATTATACCCCTGATGTCTGATACAACTTGTATATATTATAACATGCATACATTATACACCCAAACTTAGTATCTAGTTGTCTTAACTACCTGGATATCACAGCCTTCCCCCCTTAAAAAGAATCTCGTCCCGAGATTCCGAAGCTGAATAGAATTGAATAATTAGATTTGGGGATTGGCTTGAAGGAAGTCTGGAAAATTCCGTTGAAGATAAGACTCAGTTTCCCAAGTCGCTTCTTCTTCGGTGTGATGATCCCATAAGATTTTGTACATCTTAACTGCCCTTCTTCTGGTGAATCTTTCCTTAGTATCCAGAATTCGAAGAGGTTGTTCGATGTACGACAAATCAGGTTCAATCTCAAGGGTACCTGTCTCAACGATTTCTGTGGGTATTTTGACACACTTCTTAAGTTGAGAGATGTGAAAGACATCGTGAATAGCCGCCCATTGAGATGGAAGACGAAGTCTGTAAGCCACTGGGCCACAATCATCAAGAATTTCAAAGGGTCCGACATACCGAGGTGCTAACTTCCCCTTTATGCCAAAGCGTTGGACGCCTTTGGTAGGTGATACTCGGAGATAGACAAAATCTCCTATCTGGAATTGCAGAGGTTTCCTCCTCTTATCTGCATAACTCTTTTGTCTGGACTAAGCGGTTTTAAGATTAGATTGAATAACCTTAACCTTATCTTCGGCTTCAATGACTAGATCTGGTCCGAAGATTTTGCGTTCACCAGTCTCAGACCAACTCAAAGGAGTTCTACATCTGCGACCATATAACGCTTCGAAAGGAGCCATTTGAAGACTAGCTTGGTAACTGTTGTTGTAAGCAAATTCAGCTAGACCAAGACACTTGTCCCAACTTGTACCATAATGAATAATACAAGCTCGGAGCATGTCTTCAAGAATTTGGTTAACTCGCTCAGTCTGCCCATCAGTCTGGGGGTGATATGCAGAGCTTCGAATCAATTTAGTTCCTAGAGCTGATTGTAGCTGCTCCCAGAACCGTGCAATAAATTGGGGTCCACGATCAGATATGATAGTTTTCGGAACCCCATGTAATCGAACAATTTGTTCCAGATAGACTTCGGCATACTTCTTAGCTGAGTAAGTGGTATGCACCGGAAGAAAATGAGCTGTTTTTGTGAGTCTATCGATGATTACCCATATAGAGTCATGTTTTTGAGATGTGTTGGGAAGACCGACAATGAAATCCATACTAATGTCTTCCCATTTCCATGATGGAATGGGTAATGGCTGAAGTGTACCAGAAGCCTTGAGATGACTGGCTTTGACTCTCTGGCATGTATCGCACTCGGACACATATTTGGCAATTTCTCTCTTCATTCTGGTCCACCAAAAATGTTGCCGAAGATCGTGATACATCTTGGTGCTACCAGGATGAATAGAGAATTTGGACAAATGTGCTTCGTCGAGGATTTGCTTACGAAGTTGATGATCCTTAGGGACAACAAGTCGATCGTTGAACCACAGGACTCCTTGACGATCAGTGTGAAAACACCAATACTTAGCTTCTCCCTGGGATAGCTTGGATTTAATAATATTGACACCCTCATCATGTAGCTGCGACATGACGATTTTATCTCGCAAAGTAGACTCAATGGAGATCAAGTTTAAACTACCTTGGGGAATAATCTCCAGATTGAGTCTCCGCATTTGATGGCAAAGAGTGTCATTAAAAGTGGAGATAGTCAAACAGTGACAATGTGACTTGCGGCTAAGTGCATCCGCAACCACATTAGCTTTGCCCGGATGATAGTGTACCTCCAGGTCATAATCTTTGATTAACTCCAACCAACGCCTTTGCCTCATATTTAAATCAGCCTGAGTGAAAATATACTTGAGGCTCTTATGGTCAGTGTAAATGTTACATTTAGCGCCCATAAGATGATGTCTCCAGATCTTGAGAGCATGAATAACTGCTGCCAATTCAAGATCATGTGTTGGATAATTTTGCTCATGAGTCCGAAGTGCTCGGGATGCATAAGCAATAACCCGGTTGTTTTGCATAAGAACGCAACCAAGGCCAATTCCAGAAGCGTCGCAATAGACATCAAAAGGCTGGTTACTATCTGGCTGAGCTAGTACTGGAGCAGTCGTCAGAAGTTTTCTCAAAGTGTGAAATGCTTCCTCACACTTATCATCCCAACGGAACTTAACTTCTTTCTTAAGTAGCTCAGTCATGGGTTTGGCTATCTTGGAGAAGTCTGGAATGAATCGGCGATAATATCCTGCCAATCCAAGGAAACTTCGTATTTGATGGACTGAAGTGGGAGGATTCCAGTCCATAACTTCTTGAACTTTAGTTGGATCAACCGATATGCCTTGACTAGAGATAGTATGTCCCAAAAATTTCACACTATCCAGCCAAAATTCACATTTTGAAAATTTGGCATAAAGGCGATGATCACGTAGTCGTTGAAGAACGACACGCAAATGATTAGCATGGTCTTCTTTGGTTCTGGAGTAGATCAGAATGTCATCGATGAAGACCACGACGAATTTATCAAGCTCCGGCATAAATACAGAATTCATGAGATACATGAAATATGCCGGTGCATTTGTAAGTCCGAATGACATAACCAGATATTCATAAAGCCCATATCTGGTTGAGAAGGCCGTTTTTGGAATGTCAATAGGCCTGATCTTGATCTGATGATAACCGGAGCGTAAATCAATCTTAGAAAAGACCTTTGCTCCAGCTAGTTGATCGAATAAGATATCAATGCGGGGAAGAGGATACTTATTTTTAATAGTAACCGCATTGAGGGGACGGTAGTCGACACATAGTCTCAGACTATCGTCTTTCTTCTTGACAAAGAGAGCAGAACAACCCCAAGGTGAAGCACTTGGACGTATATATCCCTTATCAAGAAGATCTTGAAGTTGAATTTTCAGTTCTGCTAATTCATTTGGAGGCATGCGATATGGCCTCTTGGAAATTGGAGCAGTACCCGGTTGAAGTTCAATGATGAACTCGATGTCTCGATCCGGTGGCATTCCAGGCAGATCGTCGGGAAAGACATCGGGGTATTCACATACTATCGGAATATCCTTGACTTTGATATCTGTGATAGCATATGCGCAAGGGTGTAGACATTCTGGTGGAGGCAGAACAAGAGTAATGGCTCCACAATATGGTGAATCAATTTCGATAACCCGGGAAGATATGTCTAACTGGACTCGATGTTCAGTCATCCAGTTTGTCCCAAGTATGACATCGATACCCTCTAAACTGAGTAAAACCAAATCAGTTTTAATCTCTTTACTACCTAACTGAATTGGCACATATCTACTTATTCGGTTGGAAGTAATATTTCCTCCAGGGGTAGTGATCATATATGACCCCTGGATAGGACAAGATTCAAGTCCTAGTCGGGTTCCACAGTTGTTACTAATAAAACTATGTGTTGCTCCAGAGTCAAATAAAGTAACAACTGGTTTGTGATGTATAAAAAATGTACCCGACATGACAGGAGCTCCATCTGGAAGTTCCGCAAGAGTGGTGAAGTTAATCCGTCCTTGACGGACTTGCATCACCGGCTTCTTTCCCTTATTCTGGTTTCCCTGGGTGGAGCTCTGCCCTTGATTAAGCTTCTTAGGCCGCGGGCAATCTCGGATGAAATGGTCCGCACTTCCGCAATTGTAGCAGCGATAGTTGCTGCCTTTCTGTGGCACTTGCGGAATATTTAGCCGTTGGCCAGATTGTTGTGCTGGTTGCGGGGGCACAGGAGGTCTGAACCTTCCTTGCTGCTGAGGTGGCCTAAAAACCAATCTTCCCGTAGGGGCATTGCGTTGTGGTGCTCTGGGTGGCGTATTGGGAACCACCCGATACCTCGGTGGTTGCACACTCGAGGTTCCAGCAGGGTTCTTCCGCTTCTTCTCGGCAGAATGTGCCACAATACAGTCTTCTTGAGTTAAGGCCATATTAACCAACTCACTGAAAGTATTTGCCTTAACAAGGTTCAGGCGTTCCTTGAGTTTGGTGTTCAGGCCCCGACGGAAGCGGTCTTGTTTCTTGGTATCATTATCTGCATGATACCCTGCATACTGGCACAGATGATTGAAATTCTGTGCATATTGCAAAACTGTGTTGGCACCTTGGGTAAGAGCCAGAAACTCGTTAAGTTTTCGTTCCAATAATCCTGCGGGAATATAATGCGCTCTGAAAGCGACCCGGAATTCATCCCATGTGATGACATGCCCTGCAGGTTGCATGGCATAAAAATTGTCCCACCAGATTCTAGCAGCACCACGAAGTTGTTGAGCAGCAAAGGAAGCTTTGCTAGAATCCGCACATGGTATGGTCAGTAGAGCGAACTTTGATTCAATAATATGGAGCCAGGCATCGGCATCCAATGGTTCCTCGGCCTTACTGAAGAAAGGCGGTTGAGTACTGAGGAAATCCTGGTAGCTAGCCACAGGAGGATTACGATCATCCCGGCCTCCTCGGAATTGTTGCTGCTGATTCAGTTGGGCTTGAACCAACATATTAAGTAATTCCGTTTGCCGAGCCATGACTTCGGCAAGGTTGGGAGGAGGTGGTGGTGGTTGCTGAGAACCACTGGCTTGATCAGCCCTGAAACCCTCCGGGGTTCCTCGTGTAGCTCCAACCATCTGAAATAAAGGAGATGTCCATTATTAACCATATATCTTTACTCCCAATTTCAGAAGACATAATCAATGCATATATTCCGCAAATCATCTCATCTCAAAATTTAAAGATAATGAACAAGATGATGAAACCGGAAATTATATTACATTGCTAACCCAATAGTTCTCACATCACATGTCGAAAGTTTACTACATAGGCCATCTATGTTACATCAAATGGCACGAGGTTTGACTACTTTAATTATTACATTCGCTTAGATTACATCTCGAAGGTTTGACAATTCACTAAAAATCGTCGAAATTTCCTACAGAGGATTGACTGCCTGAAAGAGAGTGATGGGGACTAATAACAGGGTCCCCATGCTCAGAATCAATCTCTGAAATACCCTTAATTTCCTCTGGGTCTTCTTCTTCTTCCTCTTCAGGTACTAGGGGTATAGCAGGAAGTATCGGTTGCTGCTGCAATTCCTCAATGTGAGCTTGGGCATCATCAGCCACAAGTATCAGATCATGAATTTGTGCCTGTAGGAACTCAATAACAGTGTCACGCTGAGTGATAATATGATCACTCTCATTGATCTGATCTTCACGATGGAGGATTGTCTCATCTCTTGCTGCAATAATTTCATCCTTCTGAGTCACCAAAGCTTGCAATTCTTCTATCTGGGTCACTTGGTGATCAGCATTCCGATAGTGGCTTTGAGCCACACCAGTTATCTGACTTACCCCATGACGCAGTAGCTTTTGGTAACGGTATTGCACATCCATAAACCTGGTAACAATACGGACGGTTTCTTCAGCTATATCTCCTAGCAAATGACCAAGATGATTTGTCCGAAAATCCCAGTCCGAATTACTCGGGTCTATGGTAGGGAATAACCCAATAGGATATGAAGCAACTTCAATCGGATGTTGATTGCAGAAGAGTTTGATTCCTTCTAAAGCAGCAGTTTCAAGAGTATCCACTAGACGATATCCAACCACTTCCACTTCTATGGGAGGCCATAAGGAGCGGAAAGGGTGCTGAGGAATCATCATCTTAACCCTGCAGCGGGAAACTCCTTCTTCAAGATACTCTACCCCATCATACAGAGGAGGCTCTGTATAATGAAACATACTCAAGGATTCCCACAAAAGACGAGGAAATCCCTCCCAATGTAAACCATTGGTGTGAAAGTGCCCCTCCTGATCCCAAAAGGTATTAGCAGGAGCAGCCATCTGCGACAACAATGCAAATGGTAAGATATTTTTACCCTGTTGAGAAAATTTACAAGGTAAAATTGGATTAAGATAGCTGATTCTGATAACAGCAAAGGCTGGAAATCAGATGGATGCCTGAGATACCCAACTAAGATTCTTACTTACCCAACTAAGAAAAACCAACATGTTGCCCATTTTCTTTAGGAAGCATTAAACAAGCATTCAATTTAGTTGATTAATGGATTATGCATGCACGTACTAACCGATCTCACAAACAAAAATTAACTGCCAAGTAATCTTGGTCTTACGTGGTTAGTTACGGTGGCATAACATAAATACGTCTCTCACTATTAACTAGTCGATAAATCCTATCCGTCCTAGTTTCGGAATCATGGTTAGTGTACCTGCAGAAAACCACAATGCATATATATCCAATGAACCTTTCATGCCAGCATGTCATGAAAGCGTCCCCATTCATTACTGCTCACTATAGAAACAGTATCTGTACAATTACCGCCGTACAGACAACGTTAACATACGTTATTGAATAACGTATTCACGGGGATACCGCAAAAATGCGGGGGTATGAACAGCGATCGCCATACCCTGCGCCGAACCATATACTCCCAATGTAGTCAACCGAGGTTGGTACATTGGCAGCATCTCAAGTAGGCCACTGCTTGAGAATCAGCGTTCGGTTCGCATCACCGACAGGAAGGCCAAGCTCCCTCAGTTGGCTGAGGATTCTTACCTTCTTACCTCCCGATCGAAGATGTCGTTACAGAAAGTAAGGTTGGGTTGTGCATAAATTTAAGTTTCAACAGAAAAGTAATGCTGGAAGTCAGAATTATATATATATATATTACAGCCACCTGTAATTCCCCTAATAACATTACCCTAGGGCTTACGTACTATACATAATCCTTAACGAACCACCGTAGTTCGCAAATACTTGATTAATCAATTTTTATATTAAAAATTACTTTTTAAGGCTAATTATATCTCCAGAGTACTCTTGTTAGCTCTGATACCAGCTGTGGCAGAACCAACCTGAATTATACCGACTCAAGTGCGCGAGTCCTTAATGCAGGGCTACCTCGCACTTCAAACGGTATAAAACTATTGGTCTGTCGGGTAACGTCCCGATGAACCACCGAACGCAGGATCTAACAAGGTACCTCACACGAAGGTGAGTCCAGAGATACAATGCCCAAAATAATTTACACCACAGGCAGTTATATTACAAAAATATACAAAATAACATTTGTTCTTACAGAAGAGAGTTTATTACATCACAAGTTCGAGTTTCTGATTAAAGCAGCGGAATTTGAAAAGCGGAGTTATTATACATGGCGTCATTACAGATATTATGCTAGCCCTGGCATAATATCACTCGGCGGGGTCTGTGTTGGCCGGGGACGGATCCCATTCCACGGACCAACCATCAGGCAAAGGGTAAGGCCACGGTGTAATGAACGCGGGCTCCTCAGAAGGATTACCTGGAGTAAATAAATGAAAGCAAGGCTGAGTATACTAATACTCAGCAAGACTTACCCGGAATTGGGTATATCTTAGCCCATAACTAGACTCATGCTGGCTTTTAGCTTTGGGTAGGGTTTTCAGCTGAAAAGCAACAAAGAGTAGATCCTTATTTTCAACTTTTAGCTTTCAGGTTCTAGTTGAATTAACCATTCTAGGTAAGCACCTATAACTATCCAAACATGGTAGAATCTTTACTCATACATCACATGATTGCTCTTGTTACTCTATGTGATAAAGGGGATAAGCAGTCTCATACATCGTGAGAGGCGGACGATTCCTGAATCGAAATTCAACCCTTGCAAGGTAAACCTAACACACACGCTTGGAACTCCACAGGGTAATTCCGAAGCAACCGTTTGCCTTTCATTCCGACTCGTGGATCAGTGCCACCACAAGCGACTGCAGGTCATACGCACTACAAAAGTGCAGGACGTACGTCTGTAGCGCGACTACAAAACCCGTACTCCTGGTTGCCCAGCAACACATATGCCTACACGTCGAACAAAGTAACCAAAAGAAGCAAATACATGTGGTGGGTGGTATGTCCACTCCTCGGGCCGATCGGTTACTAGGCTTACCGCTTACCATATTTCACGGCATGTGGCTAGTACTTTCAAATGTTTAGCCACCGCTACCACACACTGCGACCTTATCAAATTCCACAACCCAGACGGGGTATCATCTCAACCATGATACCTCATAAACTCCCGTCCGGCATCCTTATAATGATAGCAGGAATGTAAACATTACAATTCCTATATCGCGCGAGTGACAGGAAATCACTCGACTTTTACCGGTCCTATAAGCAGAGCAGCTAGTCGAACTCAAGTTCTAGTGTTCAATACATTGGTTCCTAGAATAATGCAACTAAGGTTTCCAAACAACTCCTAAGAACCTAATGCAGAAAGATATATAAATAACATAGGTTGCAGTGTAATAAAGTAGGGGTTATGTCCGGGGCTTGCCTTCGCTAGCAGGGTTGGGGTTAGTCAAACTAGCTTCTTCCGAACCTTGGTTCGGGGCTTCAGAGAAATCCGTAACAAGAATCCCGGGGTCTTCTGAATAAACTTCTTCTTGTTCCGGGATCAGTTGATAATCCCCGTCAGCGAGCGTGGTCGAATCTATATGAGATGCAGAGTTATAACTCATGGAATACATGTATTTTATATTTAATTCACAATAAAGTTGCAGTCCAATTTAAGAAAGATCACATTATGATGATAATCTAACTACCCTGTACTGGGCAGTCATTTATCGAGTACTAATTAAATTAATTAGTCTCGTTAGGCAACCGGGGGGTTACCCTAAACATCTAATTTAACTCTACTGGTAGTGTATCTAATTACCTTAAGCAACACTACACACACTTAGCAATTTTTATTTATTTTATTAGCTAAATATTGTAATTAACCTTTGGTTATTACTTAATTATGGCTAACTTGAATTATTTAACCAAATCTTAAATTAAGGTAAATAATTAATATTTATGAAAATTATCATGGTTAGGTTTTATTGAAATTTTACTCTAAAGGTTCTAAGCCACAAAACTAATTAAGGTTAACATTAAAATTTCAAGATATAATTGTAATTGGAATTTTATACTAAAACTAGGGTTTTTATACAACAATTAGGGTTCACAATTTAAGAACATCATCAACTACTTATGTCTAGTATTCTAGAAAAGTTCCATAAATTTTCATGCATTCCAATTATTATTTATGACTTATCTTGCAATCTAAGTTTAAAACTTATAACTTAAGTTATATTAGGTTTCTGCTTCTCAAATTTTTATGTTATATCACACTCATAAAGACCAGACTATAGTAAAAGTTTCATCCTTAAATATGTATAGATACTTCTGAAATTAAATTGTCAAGCTTTTACTAACTTATAACAAAAGTAATCAATTACTTTAGCTAGAGAGCTGATTTAGGCCTCAAAAATTTACACAGAGCTACTTACATTACCTACAATACATGCTCCAAAAACTAACAGCAACAGGGCTAAGGATCACAAGATTCAATTAATGCATCCTTTTACTAGTATTTAAAACACAGGACAAACTATGTACTTTCATGGCATGGTGATAAAATAAAAGTTGCAGAGCTTATCATAAGGTTTCTAACCCAACCAATTTCACATTTTTCTGATTTTTCTACTGTTTTCTATGCATTTTCAAAGTTCACAGCAAAGATCTCAAATAAGATTTACAAAACAGCCCTTAGCTTTAGCACAAAACCCCCTGAAACTTTACTGTCTTCTCCATTGGAGTCCTTGGCCGCAGTCAAAGAGGGGCGGCGCCATTTGACCGGCCAAATCCGTGATGCTCGGGTCGCAATAGTGGGGGAGAGGAGGGGGATTAGTGAGAGGAGATCGGGGGCTACCTCGGGAGGGGCTCGATTAGGCTTCTAGGGGCGTGTAGCGTTCTGCCCGCGGAGAGCAGATGGCCGGCGGAGGGGCAAAGCTCGACGGCGGCGCTCCGGGCAAGTAGGGCGGCACGGGTTTGGTCCAATAGCTTCAGGGGACTAAGGGGCAGCTTCCCGGAGTGGTGGTTCGGGCGGAGGAGGGTTGCAGGAGCGGGTCCGCGGTGGCGCCGAGCTCGCCGGGATTGGGGAAGAACGGCGACGGTGTACCGGCGTCTAGGAGCAAGGAAACAACTAACTAAGGGAAGGAACGGGTTGCGGAGATTCTTGCGGTACTAATGCGCCCACAAGATAGAGCTCCGGGGGTCTCTATTGCTCCCTCCACGCGGCGGGGCGGCGAGCAGGGAAATGCTGGCGCCCAGGTGGTGCTGGCAGTACCAACACGCCGTGGCACACGGTAGAAGTGCCAGCGCCGGGGATCAGGAACGGTGGTAGAGCTGTGAAGCGACGCGTGGGAGCAAATTTAGCAGGAGGTGGTGCTCGGGCTGTTGTGCCGGCGATGAGCGGCGGGAGCAGAGGCAGAACAGAGAGAAACAGAGAGGAAGCATGCGTGACAGAGGAGGAAGAAGGCTGCCAGGGTCAGAAGGACTGATTTGCGAATCTGGAAACTTCCAGGGACTTCTCTGTAAAGGAAAAATTCCCGTTGATACAAAAGCCTAATGAGAAAAGTGCCTAAAGCAAAGTTGTAGAGAATCTCAAATCCTACCAGATTGCTTTAAGGTTCAAGTTCAAAATCCCAATGATTATAGTTTTATTTTAAACTTTACAACACAATTCAAATTATAAACTTTGCCTTGTAATTCAAACAAATTGCTTTAATGCTTAGGGTCTTTTTGCAAGTTTTCCTGCAGTCATCATTACTAGTTCTTTTTACATTTTAGTCCTTAAGTAAAACTGAGTTTTACTTTTACCTTTTAACCATTTCACATGTAAACCCCTTATATTTTGTGTTAATTACACATAGATCCCTAGTTTCCAATAAAGTACCTTTCTCTTATGTTTTATTTAACTTTTGCCCTGTTCTTCTGTATCATGATTTAGTTTTACCACTTAAAAGTACTTTTACACACTTACACTCAAGTAATTACACAATTCTTAAATTACAATTATACCCCTGATGTCTGATACAACTTGTATATATTATAACATGCATACATTATACACCCAAACTTAGTATCTAGTTGTCTTAACTACCTGGATATCACACGCCCGACCCGAGACCTCGGTGAGCATCGTATCCTTCCCGGGAGTATTTTCGCACTAGATGTAGGGGTCCCTAGCTTCCCGCAGCGACCGGACCGCCGCTCACCCGTGACCGCCGCCGCACCGACCCGCCTCCGCCGCCGAGTGTGCCGTCTCAGCCGCTGTAGACTCGTGCCAACCGCCCAGATGGGTTGCGCACACCGCGAGCTTTCTTCTGGACTAGGTCTCGTCCAAAACCGAGCCCGGATGGCCGGGATCGGCCTACGCCGGCGAGGCGCCGCCGCGGAGACCGGGCTCCGGTGACCACCCCGCCGCTCCGAGCGCCCGTTGACCCGAGCCATGGATCAGGGCCGCTCGATCGTGATCTAACGCTCCTAGTTAGAACATACCGCTTCAGCCCAAACCTTTTGCTAAGGAGTCCATGCCCTTTTGAGAAAACAACCTACAGTCCACCCGTAGTTCAAAAATATTTGCAGATAGGTCCTGTTTTTATCTTTTAGGCCCCTGAGCTTCCTGGAATTAGTGCCCGCCATCCTAGCCTTGAGTTTTGGCAAGTTAGCCCCTGTGTCTATAGTTTAATTAGGTTTAGGCCCTTGGTTTTTGCACAGAACCCCCTAGTTTTCCTATTTTCTTACAGAAAAGCCCCTAGACCATGTTTTAACCCTAGATTTCGCGTCTTAGCTCCGTTTTAGATGGTTTTTGCGCTCACGCGATCGTTGTAACGCGTAGAATAGTTCTATCATAGTTTTGTGTGCTATTTTTATGTAATGTTGTACTGTTTCTTATCTTTTGTCTTTGTTTGTATGTATGTGTATGTGCTGGACCATGTTTTGGCGTTGCGATCGTGAGAAGACGCTGAGCCTTTGGACGAGTACCAGGAGCCCCTTTTGGCAGTGCAGTTTGAGTAGCAGCAGGAGAACTTTGAGGAAGGCAAGTATAACATGAATATCCTATCACTTTTAAATACAATTTCATACTGCATTTTAATTCTGTATGCCTATAAGGACTTCCTAGCCACCTTTTATCTTTTACAAAAAATACCTTGGGTTGCATTTTGGTTAGTTGTGCTAGGTGCTGCGCTCTCACACACCTCGGTCCTTTTTAATTAATTTGATTAATGGTTATATGCAACTTAATTCTGAGAGTGGCCCTCTGTGCTGTGTGCTTGAGCGGCTCACGTCTCCATAAAATATGTTTTTATTAGAAACATGGTTTAGGGGGGCTAGCACGGTGCTTAGTGCTTGGTTGGCCACTCTCCATAAGGACCGGTTCATAGAGCGACACCTGGGACAACCGCGCAACCACAAGACTGGAATGGGATGGTCTTGACTTACTAATTAGGTCATTTTGGTTCGGGAGTAACTTACCTGCGGGGCAAGAGGGGTGGTAAGCTTCAATGGTCCTTGCTCCTCCGGCTTGGTCTGTGCTGTGTGCTTGTACCCCCGTGAGGTGGGCCCCGTCGTCGCTGATCCAGAATCCTTAGCGGTTATACCTTACCAACGTGATCCTTTGTAATGGTCTCGTAGTGTGCTTGCTAGCCATCTCACCTGAGAAAGTGGGGTGGACCACTAGCGTAGCTCACGACTTGTGGGTAAAGTTGTGCAACCTCTCGAGAGTGTAAAACTGGTATACTAGCCGTGCTCACGGTCATGAGCGGCCCAGATCCTCCGTCTGATTAGTGGGTTGTACCTTTGGTGGTTTGGCTTGGTTCTCAGTAGTCTTATGCTTAATCTTGATTAATCATTATGTAACTTGGGTTATGGTAATTCATCCACTTGTAGTAATTAGCTTTAATAAAATTTGACAAGATTAAAAGCTAATGCAGTTGAGTCAGCTAACCCTAGAGCCTCATAATTCGTGTTATACTTGTTGAGTACAAGTTGTGTACTCACACTTGCCTTCTCTACTCTTCTGTGTCTCTCTGGGACATCTTCGACTGCTGCTCAGTACCAGGCGACGTGGAGGACTACATCAGCGGACTCAACAATTTCTAGGCGGTTGTCTCCCAGCCGACGTCCCTGTGGCGCCCTATTTTTCATGTATTTATTTTACGTTTCCGCATTCCTTGAACTGATTCTTGATTCAGTTGTAATAAAGATATTCATTTATAATTTATACGCTTTTATTTCGAGATACGTGTTGTGATATCTTAATGATTCTGTTGTATATATGCGTGACTTGATCCTGGCGCATATATGATTGCTCGATTTATGTTCTTATAAATCAGGTGTGACATAGGACCGGATAGAAAGCTTATTTATGGCCTGTCAGCTCGCTCGACTCAGTGCAAGCTCAGCTCGGCTCAACTCGTTAGCTTTTATTAACGAGTTGAGCTCATATTTTAGCTCGTTAAAATAACAAGCCGGCTCGAGCCAGTCTGCGAGCGGCTTGTGAGCCAGTCAACCAGAGCAGACAGGCACGTAAAAATATCTCCCCTCCGCGGCTCCGCGTCCTCAGCCCCTTCTCTCTCGTTTATCCTCTCATATCGCCGTCCCTATCTCGATCCGTCGACCGTCACCCCCTCAGATCCCATCCGCCGATGCCCAAGCACTGCCTTGCAATCGGGCTCCGCCTCCTTGCGACGGCTCAATCAGCGCTACGACGACAATGAGTTCCTCCTCTTCTCATGGTCAGAGTTTCTGCCTTCCTTAGTTCCTTGGTTCTTGTGCATTGCCGTGCTTCATCTATGAAAAAATAATTTATCCAGGATGGATTTCTTTAATTTGAACTACAAAGTCTCCTCCTTCCAGGAACTACCAAGCGCTTCCAAAATCTCCAGCCTTGTTGGATCCATTCATTCAATGGACTGCCACCAGTGATTGTGGAGGCCACGCTGGATCCATCGTGGCTCTTCCCCGCTGGTGCCATTGAGGAGGAGAAGCGGGGCCTCGGCTTGTCCCCGACCTCAAGTTGGTGAGCTTCTTCCTGCTGCCGCAAAGGAAGGGAACCGCACGTCCCGAGGCTAGCGAGTCCCAGCCCATGGATGCCGCCCACATCATTGTAGAGTACCACGGTGCCGTCTGCAAGAAGGCCTTTGAGCTCGACGTTGAGGACGCCATGGGATACAGCGCCGCCAAGCCGTGGAGGTCAGGGCCGCTCGCGAGAAAGCCCTGAAAGGTTGAAGCCACGCCTACTATGCCAAGCTCGTGAGCCAAATGAGCTGGCTCGAGCTATGGACGAGCCGAGCCGAGCTGCGTTTTCTGCTCGTCAATATACCTGCAAGTCGGGTCGTGACAGGCTGGCATGGCCCGGGCCCGGCCGTGCTCGTGCCGATTTAAATGGGCCGCGGCCCGGCATGGCTGTCAGAACGGACCGTGCCGTGCCCACCCGCGGGCCGGGGGGTCAGGCCCGGGCACGGCACGCGTCCAGATAACCGTGCCGGGCCGGCCCGTCATGCCGGGCCGTGCTACGGTGCCGGGCTAGGCCCGCGGCCCACCCGTCCCACAGTTAACAGGCAGTCAGGCACACAGCAACAAAGTTAATTTTTTCCACATAATATGATTCTATAAATGGTTGTTTGCACCACAGGCCGTGCCGGGCCGTGCCTGAAGCATCCTCTCATCAGAGGTGACTAAATGTGATACAAATATCAGTCTCAGGAGGTTGATAACACATTTATTACATCAGATGGTTCATTACCGTACAAACCATCGAGGTAACGGGCACAGAAGCGCCACTATCAAGAGGGACAATATAAGGACTACAAGCCAAACTAAAGTGCCAACAAAATTTAAGATAACATCAGAGTCTTGTGTCATGGTAAGCTTCCTGTGGAGACCCTGAACTTGGGTGCAGGATGGCGACCTACTCGACGTCTTCAGGAACGAAGTTCGGATCCTCCTCTGTAAAAACTAGGTAAGAGTGAGTACATACATACTCAACAAGTCCAACCACACCCACGGAGGGGAATAATAAAGATCATGCATAGGATATATCAAGGATAAGTCTAGGGTTCGTTTGCAATAAAGCGAGATTTTACACATGCAAGGGTCATTTAATAAAAGAGTTCTCTCAAAACATTTCTGTAGTGATCGAATAATAAGTGGGGTTGATCCTACACAAAGGATCCAAGTTTTAATGCTACTACACTCCACATCCACAGTAGCTCACGGCACAACCACCGAACACTTTCAAAACAACTCATGCCACAAAACCAAGCATCCCAAAATATCTATTGAAGTGACTATGCCATAACTCGTCCAATACCGTGGACACGGCTATTCGAATAGATTTTACACTCTCCAAAGATTGTACACTTTACCCACAAGTAGGGTACCGCACTACGAACACCTTAGTGTCACTGCGGATCCTAACAAAGCCATTACCCACCTTAGCTGAATCTAACTAGCCAACATGGAAGCAACCATGGGGTAATGACCTATCAATAAAGTCATAACCGGGACATAACTCACACAGATCGTATTCCTTTTCCATGATCTCCCGTTGCTCACCAGCTCTCCTTTTGGCTAGCAGAACAACTAGTGGGGTTTATGCTAAGCCGTTACCCACACAACGGTCGAGTGGTTGTACGATAAGTGGGTTAGGCAAGACGACACCTCATTTCATCCTTACATTGACAAGACGGACATCTCCCAACCATGCTCAACCACAAAGGTACAAGCTCACCAGTGGCATTTCACACAGGAAACACCGTCCATCTCGTCAAGTTATATCTTTCTTTTATTTTCCTAAAATCCCGTTTTATCTTTTAAAACACTCACACCTTTATTTTCGATAAAGCGCATTGTGGTCATGGTTAAAATATAATAAAGGGAATAAAAGGTCCTAAGCATCTCTAGCTGTAGTTAACGTCCAACAGAGCAAATCCTATATAGACATTAAACTAGGTCATCATGGAATAGTCATAGCAATCAAGGAGTGGCTATCCAACCATGTCTTGCAATAAAACAATGCATTTTATAAAACAGGCCAATAGGTTGTGTTTATAAAACTGGGATAAATTTGCATCAAAGGATGGGATTGGACTTGCCGTCCTCAAAGCCTTCCGGAAGCTCCTCCTCGAGGTACGGGTCTTCGGGCTCCGGCTCGTGGTCCTGCTCCTCCTCGGTCACACCGTCGGGTACGACACACAAACAATCACACAATAAAAATAAAGTTCGCCGACGAGCTTAAAAAAAAGAGAGGGAAATAGAGAGCTTTGATAAAAAAAAATAGAGAAGACTATTTTATTTGTCGGATGTGGATCCTGAGACTTGGAGAAAATATTTGATGCGTGGTGGAGTTTGGAATCGATTCGGAACAAAATGTCACATGAACTGATGAGTTAAAGGTCATTTAGGGAGTAGTTTAAAAGGACGTGGACCTATTTGTAATGAAATAAAGAGATAGAAGGAGCTCTGGTTAAATATTTGGGAGAGGGAGGTGGAGGGTTTGTAACGTTCGCGTTTTTATCTTATTTAAATTGCATTACCAATCAGTCGCTTAAAAATCTTTTAAACCTTTTCCGCCGCTTGAGCTCCTGAAGCCCACCTCCCGATTTTCCGCCGTTCCGACATCGCGCAGTCTCTTCCTCTTTTTCCACGGAGCCGCCCGTCCCTTTTCCTTTTCCACTGGCCCCGCCATCCCGTCACATCACCATCGTGTCGCAGTCGGCTGCGTGCGCCTGCCCTGCCGCGATCGTCGGTGCCGCGCGCGTGTCCCCTCTTTTCTTTTCACATATTTTGTTCAAATCCATTTTATTTCTCTCTTCTAAATTTTTTCCTAGACTCTTTTTTTTTGCGCTGGCTTCCTCTTTCTTTTTCTCCCCTGTGCTGCCTACTGCCTGCTCCAGCTGTAGCCCGCTCCTTGCGCGCATGCGCGGGCCAGCGCACGACCCGCCGCTGCCCCCGTTGCTGGCCGTGCATGCGCATCACGCCGCCCGCGTCATGCCACGGCCGCCGCGGCCGCTGCTACTCGTTGTGCCGCTGCGTGCCTGCTGCCCGTGCACGCCAAGCTGGCGTGCGGCCCGCTGCTGCGCCGGCCCATCTCTGTCCCATCCCCTCACCCTCGCAGCTTGCGCCTTGTTCCCGAGCATCCCGGCCGCCATTAATGGCGAGGCTCCTGTACTGCCCGTGACCCTCCCATGCCGGCCATCTCCCCTCTTCCTCTCGGCCTATAAATCAGACCCCAAGCTGCCCCTCACTCCGCCCACACCGCCCCAGCACCTCCCCCCTCTACCTCACGCTGCAGCTCGCCGCCACCGCTCACCATTGCCGGCCACCACCCATCTCTGTGGACAGCCCTCCGTAGACCGTCTCCGCACGAGGTGAGGGCCGGAATCGGACCCCCTCGGCCTCCTCTCCGTTTTCCCCTCCTCCCCGGGCGTTGCCATGCACTAGGGGGGCCGGCGCCCATGGCCTGGCCGCGCCCCCCTCCTACCGTTTCCCCCCTCCTGTTCTGTCTCAAGGAAGAAGAAAGGCAGACTTGTGCATAACCCCCTCCACCTTTCCTCCTTATGCAGTCCGCAGCCCTCCATTTCATGCGACATTATGTTCCGAATCGATTCCAAACTCCACCACACATCAAATATTCTCTCCAAGTCTCGGGATCCACATCCGACAAATATAATAGTCTTCTCTATCTTTTTTAATCGAACCTCTCTATTTCCTTTTTTTAAGCTCGTCGGCGAACTTTGTTTTTATTATGTGATTGTTTGTGTGTTGTAGCCGATGGTGTGACCGAGGAGGAGCAGGATCGCGAGCCGGAGCCCAAAGACCCGTACCTCGAGGAGGAGCTTCCGGAAGGCTTTGAGGACGTCAAGTCCAATCCCATCCTTTGATGCATATTTATCCCAGTTTTATAAAACACAACCTATTGGCCTATTTTATAAAATGCATTGTTGCAAGATATGGTTGGATAGCCACCCCTTGATTGCTATCACGATTCCTTGATGACCTAGATTAATGTCTATATAGGGTGTGCTCTGCTGGAGATGTTTAGGACCTTTTATTCCCTTTATTATATTTTAATCATGACCACAACGCGCTTTATCGAAAATAAAGGTGTGAGTGTTATAAAAGGTAAAATGGGATTTCGGGAAAATTAAAGAAGGATATAATTTGATGAGATGGACGGTGTTTCCTATATGAAATGCCACGGGTGAGCTTGTACCTTTGTGGTTGAGCATGGTTGGGAGATGTCCGTCTTGTCAATGTAAGGATGAACTGAGGTGTCGTCTTGCCTAACCCACTTATCGTACAACCACTCGACCGTTGTGTGGGCAACGGCTTAGCATAAACCCCACTAGTTGTTCTGCTAGCCAAAAGGAGAGCTGGTGAGCAACGGGAGATCATGGAAAAGGAATACGATCTGTGTAAGTTATGTCCCGGTTATGACTTTGTTGATAGCTTATTAACCCCATGGTTGCTTCCGTGTTGGCTAGTTACATTCAGCTAAGGTGGGTAATGGCTTTGTTAGGATCCATAGCGACACTAAGGTGTTCGTAGTGCGGTATCCTACTTGTGGGTAAAGTGTACAACCTCTGCAGAGTGTAAAATCTATTCGAATAGCCGTGTCCACGGTATTGGATGAGTTACGGCATGGTCACTTCAATAGATATTTTGGGATGATTGGTTTTGTGGCGTGAGATGTTTTGAAAGTGTCCAGCAGTTGTGCCGTGAGCTACTGGGGATTTGGAGTCCGGTAGCATTAAAACTTGGATCCTTTATGTAGGATCAACCCCACTTATTATTCGAATACTACAGAAATGTTTTGAGAAAACTCTTTTGTTAAATGAACCTTTGCATGTGTAAAACCTCGCTTTATCGCAAATGAACCTAGCCTTACCCTTGATATATCCTGTGCATGATCTTTATTATCTCCCCTGTGGGTGTGGTTGGATTTGTTGAGTACGTATGTACTCACTCTTGCCTAGTTTCTACAGAGGAGGATCTGAACTTCGTTCCTGAAGACGTCGAGTAGGTCGCCGTCCTGCACCCAACCTTGCCTGTGGTTCAGGGTCTCCACAGGAAGCTTACCATGGCGCAAGACTCTGATGTTATCTTAGATTTCATTGGCACTTTAGTTTGGCTTGTAGTCCTTATGTTGTCCCTCTTGATAGTGGCGCTTCAGTGCCCGCTACCTCGACGGTTTTTACGGTAATGAACCATCTGATGTAATAAATATGTTATCGGCCTCCTGGGACTGATATTTGTATCACATTTAGTCACCTCAGATGAGGGGACGCTTCAGGTGGTATCAGAGCCATAGGTTGGCCGTAGGACGTGACCCTTAGGACCGAGGATATTTTCTAAGCTATTTCTCACTAGATCGTTCCCCACTTAACTCACCTTTCTACACGGCACTCACCTTTGACCCTTGTCTGATTCCAGATAGCTGACAATGGATGGAGTGATGGAATCTGCCCCGCAGAGCCTGACCTCCCGAAGTTATTGCTACTCAGCCTAGAACGCGTCGGAGTTGTGGACCCACCGGAGTACACCTACCGGGAGTACAACTTCAGAGGCACCCTTCGGTGTGACCTGATGATCTTCGTGGGAAAAAGCACACTTTACCCCGACGTGGATCCCTGGTTCATCTCCACCACTGGCTTTGGGTTCCCAGACACCTATAGAAAGGCTGCCCGAAAAGCCCTGCGACGCCTATGCGTGGTCTATAAGCATCATCTTCAGCGAACTCCTATGGGATTTTCCCACCTGCTGGAGGAAGAGGATGCTCATGGATTGCCCGGATGAGAGGATTGGGAAGGGAAGAAGAAGAACTAGAAGATACGGTTTCCCACCTATCCATTTACCTCACCGACCTAGACCGACTTTACAGCGAACAGACAAAACAACTGAAGCACCAAATCCGCAGGGCAGAAAAGGCAGAACAAGAGTTGTAAATACAATGGAGGAGAACAATAGAAGCTGAGGCACAAGCTGAGAGTTCCCTAGCCTCTCTCCAAGACATATGGCAAAGCAACGCTCAAGAAAGGGAACGTATCAAGGCACACAGTAGAGAAGCTGGATTACTGGAAGGAGAACCCGAAGAAACCCATTGGGATAAGGGCACTCAGACCGAAGATGAGGTATTGGAGCAATGTCTTCCACCAAAGAAGCGCCCTAACCGGATCGGGAAGAATCCCCTTGCGAAGAGTAGAGTACCTACGCTAGAGCTATCATCCTAGTAATAATGTATCCTTGGGAGATGTACCCGACCCTAATAAAAAATAAAGACCGTCTATCCTTCTTGTACCCTACCATGTGTGCAAGGCTTGTTCACTCTACCTTTGTTTTCAGATGGCCGAGAATGGTTGGACCCAGGGCGTTTGCCAAGAAGAGCCTGGTTTCCCCCACCTTTTGATCAACTCCCTGGAGCTCCTCGGTGTTACTGAGCGCCCAAGGTACTACAGCAGAGAGTACGAACACCTCGGCACTCTTCGCTGTAGGGTGGTTTCTTTCCATCGCCAGAAGCACCTGCTACCCCCGACATCGAGCCGTGGCGAGTGACTGCCACAAGATTTCAGCATCGGGATGCCTATCCCTTGGCCATCAGAAAGGCTCTCCGCTACCTGTGCCGGATCTTCGAGGAACACCTCATTCCCACACCGATGAAGCTTTTTCCCCCGGCCATCAGGACGCAAGTCTAGCAGGCCCGCATGAGGAACCTGGAACGGCGCCGCCATCAAGAAGATGTCTTGTACCATGTGGTCACCTACCTCGTCTCCTTGGACAAGCTCTTCGATGAGCACGCCCGATTCCTAAGGGAGCAAAGCCACCGGGCCGAGCAAGCAGAGCTTGCAGTGAGGATGCACCAAATCCGGGTGGCTCAAGCCGAAGCAAGAACCGCGGCTGCTATAAGTAGCGAAGCTGTCACTCATGAGAACCTCAGGCAGATCCAGGATCGGCGTATGCAAGAATGGACCAGCAGTGGAACGCCCGTCCCGGCAATCGGGGAGACCCAAGTCCTAATTGGAACACCCATCATAGGATGGGGAGGACTTTTTGGGACCCCGCAAGCTCCACCTGAAGGTGCCGAAAGGTCAGCTGCAGCCGCAGAAGAAGGAGCTGTCGAACAGCCCCAAGAAAATGGGATCCTCGAGGACGACGAGGCAGAGCTACTCATCCCACTGGAAGTGCACTCCGCCCGGAAGACGGCTCGCCCCGCGAGTAGCATGCCTCAAAGATGCCCCCAGGAATGAAGCCGTCCCGGCCCCAAGCTTAGAGTTGTGCCTCTCCCATCTGTTGTGCCCATTGTACCCGACCGTGTAGTGCGTGTTTTGGCTGTACCCTCCCCAGTATTGTACCCCCAGCTTAATAAATAAAACCGTTTGTGCTTGATGCTTGTTAGTCTATGTGCTTGTCGGCAGGAGGTGGATTCTGCCTTTTCGAAAATACAAAAATAAATAACTTAAACATCACTTAATTCCAAATCTAAGTCTCATAAAAGTTTTACCCAATCTACAGATGGGCCCCAGGCGTAACACCAGGACCTTCCAAAGTTAGGCACGTACTACTCCAAGTGCGGAGAGGCAGCAGGGTGTGCAAGGACAAGCCCTCGGCCATGAAGATCAGGAAGTAAGCCAACAGGGAGGAGAAAGCCAAGTAGGAGCACGTCAGGCCCCACCCCCACCGGCCATTGACCTGGTGCAAGTGTTGAACAACCAGAACCTCCTACTGGAAGCATTGACCAATGTCATCACCAACCCAAGGCCCCGTGAGCAGAGTACAAATGACAAACTGACAGCTTTTCTAAGAACCAAGCCACCCACCTTTGCAGGATCCCACAACCCCTTGGATGCAGATGACTGGCTACGTGTTATCAAGAGAAAACTCGAACCATTTGAGCATGGAGACCGTGACAAGGTCCGTTTGGCTGCTCACCAGCTCACTGGAACTGCTTTGGCTTGGTGGGAGAACTACTGTGCAGCTGCTCAGGATGCCTCCACTATCACTTGGAAGGAATTTGTGGATGAGTTTTGTTGCTATCACACCCCAGCAGCCACCATGAAGCACAAGGCAGATGAGTTCCGTGAGCTGCAACAAGGCAACAAGTCCATTGAGGAGTACACATATCAGTTCATAGAACTAGCTCGCTATGCACCAGAGGAAGTAGACAAGGACGAAAAGAAGCAGGATATGTTCAGAAAGGGTTTGAATGCAGAACTTAAGAAGCTGCTTTCCCCATGCATCTACCCAGACTTCAACACACTGATGAACATGGCTATCATCACTGAGAGAGCCATGGCAGAGGAAAAGAGAGACAATAAGCGTAAGTTCCTGGAAACCAAGGCTCACCAGCAGGACCGTTTCCAGAAGCTGAGGCACTTCGGCCCTCCAGTGCCTAGGTCCCAAGCCCCTATGCAGTACAGGGCCCAGTCACAAGCTACTGGCTCTCAGGCCCCCAACACCCAGTTTAGACAGTTCAAGAGCCAGAACTCCATGAAGGCCCCACAGAGCAATGTAAGCCAAGTTACTGCCAGCAACAATGCTAGAGCATGCTTCAACTGCCATGAGATAGGGCACTTCATTGCCAACTGTCCATATGCCAACAACAAGCCGGCAGCATCAGCCTTCTCCAACTCGGTGAATGGACCAAGGCCAGCTCTATCAGGAGCCAATCGTGTACCCATCCGCAGCAACAACACCGGCAACAACAACCAGCAGATGGGGCCGCCCCAGCAGTCCTTTGGACGAGCCCGCGTCAACCACATCAACGCGCAAGAGGCTCAGGATGCTCAGGACGTAGTGCTCGGTGAGTTTCTAGTCAGCTCAGTTTTGGCAACAATATTATTTGATTCTGGAGCCTCACATTCATTCATATCCTCAAGTTTTGTGGAAAAGCACAATATACCTACAGTACTACTAAAAACACCCCTATTAACCCGAACGCCTGGAGGTGACATTAAGTGCCGACTGGGTTGTTCTCGGGTAAGGATCATTTTAAGTGGGGTAGAGTTCCTAGCAGACCTAGTATTACTTAAGTCCAAAGGTATAGATGTGATCCTTGGAATGGACTGGCTAAGCCTGCAGAATGGCCTTATAAGTTGTGCTGACAAGGTGGTACACCTAACCAACCCAGAAGGAGTACAAGTAACCTGCCATACTCGAGGAAGTGGACCGGACCCAATGGTTTTTAGTATGGGAGCTAAATCCTTGGAAGAAGTTCCAGTAGTAAATGAATACCTAGATGTTTTCCCTGAAGAACTCCCGTGGATGCCGCCAGATAGGGATATAGAGTTTGTCATTGACCTTGTCCCTAGAACCTCCCCTATAGCTAAGAGACCCTATAGGATGGCAGCCTCCGAATTGGCAGAACTAAAGAAACAACTAGAAGAGTTACAACAAAGTGGTTTCATTAGACTGAGCTCATCGGCATGGGGAGCTCTGGTCTTGTTCGTCAAGAAGAAGGATGGAAGCATAAGGATGTGCGTGGATTACCGTGCACTAAATGAAGTCACCATCAAGAACAAATACCCCCTTCCTATAATTGATGATCTCTTTGATCAGCTGAAGGGAGCCAAGTATTTCTCCAAGATAGACTTAAGGTCAGTATATCATCAGCTCAAGATTAAGGAAAGTGATATTCCGAAGACGGCCTTCGTCACCCGCTATGGGCAATATGAGTTTACGGTGATGTCCTTTGGACTCACCAATGCACCTGCTTATTTCATGAACCTCATGAATAAGGTGTTTATGGAAGAGTTAGATAAGTTTGTCGTAGTTTTCATTGACGACATACTTATTTACTCTACGAGTGTCGAAGAACACGAGCAGCACCTACGAGTGGTTTTGGAAAAGTTGAGAGCGCACAAGCTCTACGCCAAGTTCAGCAAGTGTAAATTTTGGCTTGAGGAAGTAGCATTCCTTGGTCATATCTTGACCGCAGAAGGAGTAGCAGTGGATCCCGAAAAAGTCGAAGCAGTCTCCAATTGGCTGCAACCAACCAATGTTAGTGAAATCAGGAGCTTTCTCGGTTTAGCCGGATATTACCGTAGATTTATTGAAGGATTCTCCAAGATAGCCCGACCTATGATAGAACTACTCAAGAAAGAGAAGAAGTTCACCTGGACTGAGTCATGTGAGAGAAGCTTCCAGGAGTTAAAGAGAAGACTGACAACCGCCCCGGTATTAACCTTGCTAGATATTCAACAGAACTTTGTCATTTATTGTGATGCATCCCGTCAAGGATTAGGATGCGTCCTTATGCAAGATGGGAAAGTAGTGGCATATGCTTCCCGACAACTCAAGCCTCATGAGCAGAATTACCCAACCCATGATTTGGAGTTTGCAGCCGTAGTACATGCCCTCAAGATTTGGAGACACTATCTGATTGGGAATAAGTGTGAGATCTACACAGACCATAAGAGCTTGAAGTACATCTTCACCCAGCCAGATTTGAACTTAAGGCAAAGAAGGTGGTTAGAACTAGTTAAGGATTATAATGTGGTAATTCATTACCATCCTGGTAAAGCAAACATGGTAGCAGATGCCTTAAGCGGGAAATCTTATGGACCTAAGGATGCCCACCTACAAGAAGAAATGGCACGATTAAATGTGCACATCGCCGCCCATGGTTCCAGTCGCAAGTTGAGTGTTCAACCCACTTTGGAGGATAAGATCAGAAAGGCCCAAGGTTCAGACAAGGACTTGATGAAAATCTGCATGCATACTGGAGAAAACAAGGCACTAGATTTTAGAGTGGATGACAAATGAACCTTATGGTACAAAGATAGAATTTGCGTACCCAAGGAAGGAGACTTTCGGCAGACTATTATGGATGAGGCTCACAACTCGGCATATTCCATCCACCAAGGATCCACCAAGATGTATGTGGATATAAGACAAAAGTATTGGTGGAGTGGAATGAAGGCGGACATTGCACGGTTCGTCGCCCATTGTGATACTTGTCAAAGAATCAAGGCCGAACATCAGAAGCCAGCAGGATTGCTGCAACCCTTACCCGTCCCGGTTTGGAAATGGGATGAGATAGGAATGGATTTTGTAGTGGGTTTACCCAGGACACAGAAAGGACATGACTCCATATGGGTAATAGTGGACCGGCTCACAAAAGTCGCTCACTTCCTACCTATGCGGACCAATTATGGTGGAGAAAAGCTAACCCGGCTCTATGTGGATAACATAGTGAAGCTGCATGGTGTGCCTAGCAGAATTGTTTCGGATAGAGGAACCCAATTCACCTCTAGGTTTTGGAAAAGTTTGCATAAGGCCATGGGCACCAAGTTGGATTTTAGTTCGGCTTATCACCCGCAGACCGATGGGCAAACAGAAAGGGTGAACCAGATTATGGAAGATATGCTAAGAGCATGTGTCCTTACTTATGGCAAGGATTGGGAACAAAGTTTACCCTATGCTGAGTTTTCGTACAACAACAGTTATCAAGCAAGCTTGGGCATGTCACCATTTGAAGCTCTCTATGGAAGAAAGTGCAGAACCCCCTGATGTGGTCAGAAGTTGGAGAGCGTGCCCTAGTTGGACCCGTGCTCATAAAGGAAGCGGAAGAAAGAGTGGCTAAAATTAGAGAAAAACTGAAGGCAGCCCAATCTCGACAGAAGAGTTACTCAGACAAGAAGAGACGAGAAGTAAGCTTCAATCCAGGAGATGTCGTCTATCTCAAGGTTTCACCTATTCGAGGGACTCGAAGATTTCAGGTACATGGGAAACTAGCCCCTCGATACATTGGACCGTATCGAGTATAGAAGAAAATTGGAGCCGTAGCACACCGTCTAGAGCTACCAGAAAGAATGGTTGACATACACCCAGTATTCCATGTATCCCAACTGAGAAGATGTCTGAGGGTACCCGAGAAAGAGCGTGTGCCGGAAGAAGAATAGCTTTACAGACAGATCTTCGGTACCAGAAAGTACCTGTCAAGATTCTGGAAACTGTCACAAAAAGGACAAGAAACTCCGAAGTACGGATTTGCAGAGTTCAGTGGAGCAGACATGGAGTGGAAGAAGCTACATGGGAACGTGAAGATGCCATTAAGAAAGAGTTTCCCCATCTATTTAGGAGCCAGCCGAATCTCGAGGACGAGATTCATTTTAAGTGGGGTAGGTTTGTAACGCCCGCATTTTTATCTTATTTAAATTGCATTACCAATCACTCGCTTAAAAATCTTTTAAACCTTTTCCGCCGCTTGAGCTCCCGAAGCCCACCTCCCGATTTTCCGCCGTTCCGACATCGCATAGTCTCTTCCTCTTTTCCCACAGAGCCGCCCGTCCCTTTTCCTTTTCCACTGGCCCCGCCGTCCCGTCACATCACCATCGTGTCGCAGTCGGCTACGTGCGCCTGCCCGGCCGCGATCGTCGGTGCCGCGCGTGTGTCCCCTCTTTTCTTTTCTCATATTTTATTCAAATCCATTTTATTTCTCTCTTCTAAATGCCCAGACTCTTTTTTTTTGCGCTAGCTTCCTCTTTCTTTTTCTCCCCTGTGCTGCCTATTGCCTGCTCGAGCTGTAGCCCACTCCTTGCGCGCACGCGCGGGCCAGCGCACGACCCGCCGCTGCCCCTGTTGCTGGCTGTGCACGCGCATCACGCCACCCGCGTCACGCCACGACCGCCGCGGCCGCTACTACTCGCTGTGCTGCTGCGTGCCTGCTGCCCGTGCACGCCAAGCTGGCATGCGGCCCGCTGCTGCGCCGGCCTGTCTTCGTCCCGTCCCCTCGCCCTCGCAGCTTGCGCCTTGTTCCCGAGCATCCCGGCCGCCATTAATGGCGAGGCTCCTGTACTGCCCGTGACCCTCCCATGCCGGCCATCTCCCCTCTTCCTCTCGGCCTATAAATCAGACCCCAAGCCGCCCCTCACTCCGCCCACACCGCCCAAGCACCTCCCCTCCTCTACCTCACGCTGCAGCTCGCCGCCGCCGCTCACTATTGCCGGCGACCACCCATCTCCGTGGACAGCCCTCCGTAGACCATCTCTGTGACACTCAGGTAAATAGTATGGTCACACTCTAGATTTTTAGTGTGTTGTTGTGTATATTTGTAGCCAAAGTGTGTTTAAAAATGTTAATGATAAGGAAAAGTAATTGTTTATATAATTGTATTTAAATCAGGGTCCTTTTGTGCTAAATGGGTGAGCATGGGGGGTAGATTTCAAAAGTATGAGGGTTGCTTTGCAAAAGTTCCAAATTTGTGTTTAAATCGCAAAAGTAGGTGAAACTACCTTTTGGATATATGTGTAGTGTAGTTTTATATATAGGATTTACATAAAGTTTGAAAATTTAACTAAGTTTCATATTATTGTCAAAATTGTTGCTCTTCTGTGGATGAACCTTAAAGCAAAGTTGTGCATTTTGAAAAACTACACACTTTTGCTTTTGGGTCCATCTCTATTTGAGCATTTGTGTGAAAGTTATCCAAGCTTTACAGTGAGACCCCTGAGCTTTCTGCTTTTTACAACGGGGTCCTCTTCATCTTCCCCAATCCCGGGCTTCTCTCTGTTTCCTCCTCTGCCGCACGCCGCCGCCCCCGCCGGTCCTGAGCGCCGCCCTGCTGCTCTGCGCCCCTCTGCACCTTGCTCCACGCGTCGCTCTGCTCCTCCTTCCACCGCCCGCGTCGCCTGCGCTGGCCGCCCCTCGTTCCTCCACGTCGGGCAGACGCCCCGAGCGGCCGCCATGCCGCCCCGTCAGGCACACCGGCGCCGCCCGCCGCTCTGCACCTGGCCGCGTGCTCTCCCTTCTCTTCTCCTTCTCTTCTACACACTGGGCACTGCTACACATCGATCCAACTCTCTCTCTTTCTCTTCCGCTGCTAGCTCCTTTCTTCCTCCTCGTAACACCGAACCGCCGCCGCTGATTCCCCACCAGAATCCTCCTCAACCAAAACCTCCCGACCAAATTCCCTGAGCCCTGAGCTTCCTCACCTCCTTCCCTAGCTCCCCAGCCTGATCCGGTCCAGTCCCGGCCACCCCCTCGCCGGATTTGCCCCCACCCCGAGCCGCCCCTCATCGGCGCCGCCCGAGCTCGGCCTCGTCGTCGACAGCACCCTTCGTCACCTCTTCGATCGATCCAAGTATGGGAACCACACCACCATCGCCCCCTGGTGCTCGTGCGCGCGATAGCCCCTCCTGTTCGCCGGCCCTTCGCCGGGAACGGCCGCCGCACCTCCCCGTTGCTAGCTCTGTTCCCCTGTTGCCCATCGTGTGCTTCCACCTCCACAACACTCCCTAGGTCTCGTAGGTTCTGCCCCACCAGCCCCTCCCCGCCGGCGACCTCGCCGCCGGCGAGAACACGCCGGGACCGAGCGGCCGGGTGATGTCGAGGCTGGGCAGGGACTTGTCTGTGAGAAGAAGACTCTTTCCAGGGGTCCGAGCGCAAAAAGACCGAGACACACCCCCCCCTAGTGGTCTGTTATTTCATGTGTGTATGCTGCTGCCTTGCAAAATTCTTAGAAAATCACAGAAAAATCCAAAAATTGCAAAATTAGTTTTGTTGGAAACTAGATTCCAAACCCTACAACTTTTGTTTATGAAGTTTGATATGAAACTAAATACTTTTGCATCTATTTTAAATCTAAGGTTAAAGGGTATTTTGTACATAACTTCTACTTTTTTAGCTTTGTTTCTTATAATTTTTGGCATGTAACTTCTATAAGCTATGTGTAATCTTGTATTAGAATTTCAAATCTAGCTTTGTTTTGTAGCTTAACTTCTTTTGAATTTAGGTAATTCAAATTTGAAATGTTAGCTAAGCATGTTCTTTAAACCTAATTAGTTAAGATCTTTGTATCATCCTCTAATGTGTTAATGATTAGTGTATAATTAAATTTCCAAAACTTTATGATCCTATTTACTTAAAGTTTTGAAGTTAAACTTGGAATTAAAAATTCAAATTCAAATGTTCTAGTTCCTGTTTGCAATAGATTTAGTATTATAGGGCCTGTTTGGTTTGGCGCCTACGGCGCCGCGACGTGCCTAAGGTGCGGCGGCCGATTTGGCCGCCACACCTGCGGCGCGGAAAGTGCGGCGCGGTGTGGCGCAATAGGCGCCAAACCAAACACGCCTATAATCATGACTCAATTATGAATGATAATTCAAGTCTAAACCCTTTTGTTTCATGAACTCCTGTATGTTGACTTTATTGGTTTGCAGCTTTGTTGTAACATAAGATCTTAAATATAAATATCGTCTCATTTATATTGTTGCATATCATATAGAATCAACAACGCTTGACGACGGAGATTACGAGTTGGTCTTAGGACAAGACCAAGGGTTTTCTGAAGACCCAACACAAGCCGTCGAGGAACTAACTGAAGCCCCAAACCAAAGTTCGGAAGCCTTTGACACTCCTGCCCCCAACCCCACTCAAGAAGGCAAGCCCCGATGCATACCCCAGTAATTCAATGTATTACAATTCTATTATTATATTATATATCTTGCATTACGTCTAGGAGTTAAGATGAAACACTAGTTGCATACGATCTTAGGAATCCAATGTATTGTACCCGAGTCCTTATCGCTTAGATGCTCTGCTAAATAGGACCGGTAAAAGTCGGGTGATTTCCTATCACTCGCGCGATATAGGAGTTGCTTGTTTACAATTCTGCAACCACTATAAGGATGATGGACAGGGTCATGTACTATATCATGACCTGGAATTGTACCCTGTCTGTTTTGAATAAAGTTGATAAGGTCGCAGCATGTGGTAGTGGTGGCTAAGCGTTTGAAAGTACTAGCCACATGCCGCGAAATATGGTAAGCGGTAAGCCTAGTACCCGAATGGCCCGACAAATGGAACACGTCTCCACCACTCGACTTTTATTTTATGTTTACACGCACCGATGTGTGGGAGTACGTTCTGCATGGCAGACAGGAATACGGGTTTTGTAGTCGCCCTACAGACGTATGTCCTGCACAATTGGTGTGCGTACGGTCCTGCAGTCGCTTGTGGTGGCCCTGATCCATAACCCGGAATATGAGGGAAACGGTTGCTTCGGAACGATCTTTGGATGTTCCAAGCGTGTGTGTTAGGTTTACCTTGCAAGGTTAAATTCGATTCAGAATCGTCCGCCTCTCACGAGGATTGAGACTGCTTATCCCTTTTACCACATAGAGTAAAAAGTGTAATTGTTGATGGAATAATCATGATGGATGATAAGCTCTATATTGCTTGTTTAGTATAGGTGCTTACCTAGACTGGTAAATCAAGCTAGAATCTGAAAGCTAAAACTTGAAAGTAGGTTATAGTCTTAGTTGCTTTTCAGCTGAAAATAAACCCAGAACCTTTGTAATGCCTTCATGAGTCTAGTTACGGGCTAAAGTATACCCAAACTCGGGTAAGACTTGCTGAGTATTAGAATGCTCAGCCTTGCTAGTATCTGTTTCAGGTATAACTTTCGAGAATTCCATGGACAACCCTGCATGGCCAACTTCTATACCTTTTGGCTGGTCCGTGGAATGGGACCCGTCCCCGATTGGCAGTGACCCTCCTGAGTGACCCTAGGCCTTGGGTTGAGCTTGGTGTCCACCTTCGCGACGTGTGTAGTCGCGTAATCTTTTCTTTCCGCTGTGAGTTTGGACAAGCTGTTCTGCTTGTCAGTTTAAACATGGTTTGTATAAGTTTATTTGAGTTTGAACCTGGTTTGTAATAATGTTTGGATATATGTAAATTAAAAGTTGATGAGCTGTTCTATGATTGTAAACTCGCCTTCATGTGAGGTAAGCCTGCTTCGATCCTGTTGAACCATGGTTGTATCGGGCGGAGACCCGACAGACTAATGGGTTGTTCCGTTTGAAGTGCGTTGAGATAATAACAGCTGCATAGTGATCATTAGCGCACTTGAGCCGGAATAATTCAGGTTGTTCTGCCACAGTCTCCGCACGAGGTGAGGGCCGGAATCGGACCCCCTCGGCCTCCTCTCCGTTTTCCCCTCCTCCCCGGGCGTTGCCATGCACTAGGGGGGCCGGCGCCCATGGCCTGGCCGCGCCTCCCCCCCCCCTCCTACCGTTTCCCCCCTCCTGTTTTGTCTCAAGGAAGAAGAAAGGCAGACTTGTGCATAACCCCCTCCACCTTTCCTCCTTATGCAGTCCGCAGCCCTCCATTTCATGCGACATTATGTTCCGAATTGATTCCAAACTCCACCACACATCAAATATTCTCTCCAAGTCTCGGGATCCACATCCGACAAATATAATGGTCTTCTCTATCTTTTTTAATCGAACCTCTCTATTTCCTTTTTTTTAGCTCGTCGGCGAACTTTGTTTTTATTGTGTGATTGTTTGTGTGTTGTAGCCGACGGTGTGACCGAGGAGGAGCAGGATCGCGAGCCGGAGCCCGAAGACCCATACCTCGAGGAGGAGCTTCCGGAAGGCTTTGAGGACGTCAAGTCCAATCCCATCCTTTGATGCATATTTATCCCAGTTTTATAAACACAACCTATTGGCCTATTTTATAAAATGCATTGTTGCAAGACATGGTTGGATAGCCACCCCTTGATTGCTATGATGATTCCTTGATGACCTAGATTAATGTCTATATAGGGTGTGCTCTGCTGGACGTTAACTACTGCTAGAGATGTTTAGGACCTTTTATTCCCTTTATTATATTTTAATCATGACCACAACACGCTTTATCGAAAATAAAGGTGTGAGTGTTATAAAAGGTAAAATGGGATTTCAGGAAAATAAAAGAAGGATATAATTTGATGAAATGGACGGTGTTTCCTGTGTGAAATGCCACGGGTGAGCTTGTACCTTTGTGGTTGAGCATGGTTGGGAGATATCCGTCTTGTCAATGTAAGGATGAACTGAGGTGTCGTCTTGCCTAACCCACTTATCGTACAACCACTCGACCGTTGTGTCGGCAACGGCTTAGCATAAACCCCACTAGTTGTTCTGCTAGCCAAAAGGAGAGCTGGTGAGCAACGGGAGATCATGGAAAAGGAATACAATCTGTGTGAGTTATGTCCTGGTTATGACTTTGTTGATAGCTCATTAACCCCATGGTTGCTTCCGTGTTGGCTAGTTAGATTTAGCTAAGGTGGGTAATGGCTTTGTTAGGATCCTACTTGTGGGTAAAGTGTACAACCTCTGCAGAGTGTAAAATCTATTTGAATAGCCGTGTCCATGGTATTGGACGAGTTACGGCACGGTCACTTCAATAGACATTTTGGGATGGTTGGTTTTGTGGCATGAGTTGTTTTGAAAGTGTC
Source organism: Panicum hallii (assembly GCF_002211085.1). NCBI lineage: Eukaryota > Viridiplantae > Streptophyta > Magnoliopsida > Poales > Poaceae > Panicum > Panicum hallii. The sequence continues at coordinate 22,310,892 of NC_038047.1, read as the reverse complement.
TGGCAGTTGTGCCGTGAGCTACGGTGGACGTGGAGTCCGGTAGCATTAAAACTTGGATCCTTTGTGTAGGATCAACCACACTTATTATTCGAATACTACAGAAATGTTTTGAGAAAACTCTTTTATTAAATGAACCTTTGCATGTGTAAAACCTCGCTTTATCGCAAATGAACCTAGCCTTACCCTTGATATATCCTGTGCATGATCTTTATTATCCCCCCTGTGGGTGTGGTTGGATTTGTTGAGTACGTATGTACTCACTCTTGCCTAGTTTCTACAGAGGAGGATCCGAACTTCGTTCCTGAAGACGTCGAGTAGGTCGCCGTCCTGCACCCAACCTTGCCTGTGGTTCAGGGTCTCCACAGGAAGCTTACCATGGTGCAAGACTCTGATGTTATCTTAGATTTCGTTGGCAATTTAGTTTGGCTTGTAGTCCTTATGTTGTCCCTCTTGATAGTGGCGCTTCAGTGCCCACTACCTCGACGGTTTGTACGGTAATGAACTATCTGATGTAATAAATGTGTTATCAGCCTCCTAGGACTGATATTTGTATCATATTTAGTCACCTCGGATGAGGGGACGCTTTAGGGTTGCGGACTGCATAAGGAGGAAAAGTGGAGGGGGTTATGCACAAGTCTGCCTTTCTTCTTCCTCGAGACAGAACAGGAGGGGGAGGGGAATGGTAGAATGGGGAGGGGGGGCAGGCCATGGGCTGTAACACCCTAATGTTTTTTCCCCAAATTTTAATGAATTTATTTAGGCTTAAATAAATTTTCCAGGATTTTCTCTAATTTATCTCGCATTTAAAGTAATTTATAACGCAAGAAAATAAAAGTTATCATAGGATTAAATTGTTTGTGCACTCATGCTGCAGCATTGTTTTAATTGTGTTGAGTTTATAGGTTTGAATTCAAATGGTATTTTGAATTCAATTAGATTTGTTTGATTTGGTGTGAGGTTAGAAAAGAGAAAGGAAAAGAAGAGGGAAGGAAACCAGCCCAAAGCCTCTCTCAGCCCGGCCCACTTTCCTTTCCTCTCTCTTCTCTCGGGCCCTCTCTCTCCTCTTTTCCCCGCATGGGCCACGCCGGCCCATTTCCTCTTCCTCACCCGCGGCCCAGCTCTCCCCTCTTCTCTTTCCTCCCCGCGCGGGCTGCGCACGGCCGCCCGGCCCGTTTTCCCTCTGCTCCCCGCCCGAGCGCCCTCTCCTCCCTCCTCCCGCTGCCAGGGCGGCCCCACCTGTCATCCCCCTCCTCCCGCAACTCCTCCCCGCAACGGCCGCGCCGCAGCACGGCCGAGATCCCCGGCCCTCCCCCGCCACGACCCTCCCCGAGACCCCTGGCCCTGCCCTTCTTATCTCCCTGCGCCACCCTTGAACCCATCTCCTACCACCAGCGCCGCCCCGCACGAACCCCAGATGCGCCGCTGCCTTGCCTCCGCTCGGGCAGAGCCCCGCCACCGCGGGCACGCCGTTCCCCTGCGCTCCAGCCCCGACCAGACCCCACAGGAACTCCGCCCAGGTGCCAGAGTAGACCACCTAGCCATGCTCGCGTCCTCCGTTCCTGTGCTCGCCGGAATTTGACCCGAAGCCACCGACGGTGAGACCTTCCGCCGCCGCGATTGCTCACTGCCAAAGGTTCCTGAGCCGTGCTGACCTCCCCATCTCCTTCGCAGGAACCTCCCGGAGCAATTCCCACCATCCAGAGGGCCCAGCCACCCCGGCATCGCCCTCCTCCGCGGGAGCCCGACCTTTCCGCCGCCGGTCGTCGTCGCCGTCCTTCCTCCGTTGCACCGCCGGCCCCCACATTACTCCGGTGAGCTCCGCTCCATCACTCTGGTCCTTTGGCACCAGCAGCAGTAGCCTTTAGCCGCCCGTAGCGCCCAGAACGCGAGCGCCGTCGATGCGCCGTCGCCCCGAGCCGCTCTCGCCGCCGTTCTGATCTAGTTGTGCCCAAATCCTTCACCACGATTGCCCGGATGGGTTACACATGCCGCCAGCGTCCTCCAGGGCTTGACCTCGTTTCAAATGGTGCCCGGACGGCCAAGTTAGGCCATCGCCGGCGTAGCGCCGTCGCGGGAAGGAGCTCCGGCGACCCCCCTCCGCCGCCGGGTGCTTCCTTTCAGTCCTGGCCGTAAGATCCGGGACGGGTGGATAGGATTAGATCGCGCACGCTTAGATCTGAGCCGTGAGATCGAGATCCAAGGGATCTAAATCGCGCGTACCGGTTCGGGGTAGGGATGAATCGGAGCCATCAGATCTGGGACGGGTGGTCTAGATTAGATCCGTTTAAGTATAGGCCAGGAGCGTTGGATGCAGATCCAACGGCTGTTAGGCGCGCGTACCCCTTCGCGTTTAAGTTTAAATCCGAGCCGTAGAGATTAGATCCAATGGCCCAGAACCGCGCGTACCGGTCAGCGCCGGTAGTTTTGCTAAAGAGTCCCTGCGTTTTCCTGCAATCAACCCGCCGTCCAGCCCTAGTAAAAAAATATTTACAGACGGGTCCTTTTATTCCCGTTTGACCCCCTGAGCCTCCTGAATTTTGAACCCGCAGTCCATGTCTTGGGTTTTCTCGCGCTAGCCCCCGAGTCTAGGGTTTATTTACGTTTAAGTCCTCGGTTTTTGTGCAGAAGCCCCTGGAAGTTAGGTTTTTCTTACAAATAGGTCCCCGGATCTTGTTTTGAGTGTAGTTTTCGCGTTTTAGCTCCGTTTTAAGTGTTCTTTATATCCACGCGATCGTTGTAACGCGTAGAATGGTTCTAGGCCAGTTTTATGTGCTGTTCTATTGTATTGGTGTACTGTTTCTTATATTTTGCTATTGTTTGCATGTGTGTGCATGTGTGGCCCATGTATTGTTGTTACGATCGTGAATAGACGTCGAGCCACCGGAGCAGTACCAGGAGCAGCCGTCTTCCGAGCAGTTCGAGCAGCAGCCGGGAGAGTACGAGGAAGGCAAGTATAACATGAACATCCTATCACTTTTAAATACAATTTCATTCTGCATTTTAATACTGTATGCCTATAAGGACTTTCCTAGCCTCTTTATATCCTTTATATATATCCTTTGGGTTGCATTTTGGTTAGTTGTGCTAGGTTGCTGCGCTATAACACACTTGGTCCTTTTTAATTAATTTGTTAATGATCTTATGCAACTTAATTCTGGAGCCGGCCCTCTGTGCTGTGTGCTTGAGTGGTTTGTGCGTCCTTAAAAGATGTTTTGTTAGAAACATGGTTTAGGGGGCCAGCACGGTGCTTAGTGCTTGGTTGGCCATTCTCCATAAGGACCGGTTCATAGAGCGACAACCTGGGACAACCGCGTAACCACAAGACTGGAATGGGACGGTCTTGACTTACTAATTAGGTCGTGTTGGTTCGGGAGTAACTTACCTGCGTGGGCAAGAGGGGTGGTAAGCTTCAATGGTCCCTGCTCCTCCGGCTTGGTCTGTGCTGTGTGTCTTGTACCCCCGGAGGTGGGCCCCATCGTTGCTGATCCAGAATCCTTAGCGGTTACACCTTACCAATGTGATCCTTTGTAACGGTCTCGTAGTGTGCTTGCTAGCCATCTCACCTAAGGAAGTGTGATGAACAACTAGCGTAGCTCACGACTTGTGGGTAAAGTTGTGCAACCTCTCGAGAGTGTAAAACTGATATATCAGCTGTGCTCACAGTCATGAGCGGCCCAGATCCTCCTTTTGATTAGTGGGGTTATCAACCTTTGACGAGGGCGATTCCCCGGGTGGTTTTGGTTTGGATGGTTCTCAGTAGTTCTTAATTAATATTGATTAATTCTTATGCAATTTGGGTCATGGTAACTCATCCACTTGTGGTAATTAGCTTTAATAAAATCTGCCAAGACTAAAAGCTAATGCAGTTGAGTCAGCTAACCTTAGAGCCTCATGCTCGTGTTATACTTGTTGAGTACGAGTTTGTACTCACACTTGCCTCTCTACTCTTCTGTTCTATTTCGGATATCTTCGACTGCTGCTCAGTGCCCGGCAACGTGGAGGACTACGTCAGCGGCTTCGACGACTTCTAGGCGTTTGTCTCCCGGTCGACGTCCCTGTGGCGCCCAGCTCTTCATGTATTCCTTTTACGCTTCCGCAACTCTTGAACCGATTCTTGATTCGGTTGTAATAAAATAATTCATTATTGATTCATTTACGATTTATATTAATGTTATTCGTGATATGGGTTGTGATATCTTGATAATCTGTTGTATATATGCGTGACTTGATCCTGGCGCATATATGATTGCTCGATTTATGTTCTTATAAATCGGGTGTGACATGGGCGCCGGTCCCCTGGTGCATGGCAACGGCCGTGGAGGAGGGGAAAACGGAGACGAGGCCAAGGGGGGGCCGATTCTGGCCATCACCTCGTGCGGAGACAGTCTACGGAGGGCTGTCCACGGGGATGGGTGGTGGCTGGCAATGGTGAGCGGCGGCGGCAAGCTGCAGCGCGAGGTAGAGGAGGGGAGGTGCTGGGGCGGTATGGGCGGAGTGAGGGGCGACTTGGGGTCTGATTTATAGGCCGAGAGGAAGAGGGGAGATGGCCGGCATGGGAGGGTCACGGGCAGTACAGGAACCTCGCCATTAATGGCGGCCGGGATGCTCGGGGACAAGGCGCAAGCTGCGATGGCGAGGGGACGGGACGAAGACGGGCTGGCAGCGGGCCGCACGCCGGCTTGGCGTGCACGGGCAGCAAGCACGCAATGGCACATCGAGTAGCAGCGGCCGCAGCGGCCATGGTGTGATGCGGGCGGCGTGATGCGAGCGCGCGTGCACAGCCAGCAACGGGGGCAGCGGCGGGTCGTGCGCTGGTCCGTGCGCGCGCATGGAGCGGGCTACAGCTCGAGCAGGCAGCAGGCAGCACAGGGGAGAAAAAGAAAGAGGAAGCCAGCAAAAAAAAAGTCTGTGGAAAAAGTTAGAAGAGAGAAATAAAATGGATTTGAACAAAATATGAGAAAAGAAAAGAGGGGACACGCGCGCGGTACCGACGATTGCGACCGAGCAGGCGCACGCGGCCGACCGCGACATGATGGTGATGCAACAGGACGGCGGGGCCAGTGGAAAAGGAAAAGGGACGGACGGCTCCGCGGAAAAAGAGGAAGAGACTGCGTGATGTCGGAACGGCGGAAAATCGGGAGGTGGGCTTCGGGAGCTCAAGTGGCGGAAAGGTTTAAAAGATTTTTAAGCAAGTGATTGGTAATGCAATTTAAATAAGATAAAAATGCGGGCGTTACAGTGCGTGTGCACCGCGGGCCACCCGGGCCGAGCGTCGTGCCACACGGGCCGTGCCTAAAAGGGCCGTGCCGAAGCAACCCGGCGGGCTTACGGCCAGGCCCAAGCACGGCACTGTGCGTGCTCCAAGCCGGCCCGGGCACGATTAAAGCCGTGCCGGGCCGTGCTCGTGCCGGGCCAAAATAGCCGGGCCGCGGGCCGGCCCGTTTGCACCGGGCCAAACAGTCAGGTATACTCGTCAAGTTGACGAGCCGAGCCGAGCGTTATGTTGACGAGCTGGACCAAGCCGAGCCGAGCCGGCTCGACATCCAGCCCTAGCAGGTGCCCACCTTGAGTTGACTCGACATTGTGCTTGTACGTCGTTGGAAACTGCAGGGTGTCTTGATGCTATCTGGCTCGTTGGATCGCGAGGAAACGGTAGCGGTGGTGGAAAAAATAATAGTCCATTAGAAAATCTAGATGTGTAAATTTTGTTATGCATTTAGATAAATACTATGCAGTAAAAATTATATATCTAAATTTATCAAAATAACCTACGACGTGAAACGGAGGGAGCAGTGGGTACGGGTAACCCATATCGGCTATTTCCTAGCATGCCTGACTTTCCCTAGAATTTGCTAAGTTTTTGTACACATAAGCAATCTGACGGCTCTAGGAATCTACGAGGCTGCAATCATACTTTAATATGTGAACCTGCAAAAATAGAATCATGTTTGAAGGTTCATCATTCATAGATAATTGTTAATTTCCATTTGAAGGCGGCAGGTTGCAAGAACAGTAAAAAGACCTTTATTACAAAGAAACAGTGCTGTAATTCAGCTTTTTCAGTTCATGAAGCCTACATTGCATTCTTAATTGGTATGGGGAAATTATTTTGATGACTTGTTCAAGTAGTGCGAAGTCTCCAATCACAAAAAGGAAAAAATACCATCAATAAAACAAGGTGTAGTGCCATCACCTTCTGTAGTCATCCTGTACCTATTGCCAAAAAATAATAGTTTCAGCTATGACTTTTTCCACTGGTCAATTAGACAAGAATCAGATCTCGGTTGCAGGGTAAGAACACACTGGAGAAAGAGACAAGATGCCGTGAATGTACTGCTTTCAAAAACAGATGGGCAAAGAGAGGAACGCATACCAATATCAACACAAATAAATCTGGCCGCAGCCTCATCTTGGATCACGCCGCCGCTGGCCATGGAATCCAGTCTCAGTTGTGACTATTTTTTTACATGATCGTACAGTTGTTTTCCACTCACAAACTTTCAGATGGTGTAAAATATTAAGGGGTGTTTTGATTCATGATTAAACTTTAATCCATGTCACATCGAATATTTCGTTACTAATTAGGAATATTAAATATAGACTAATTATAAAACTAATTATATAGATGCTATTTCGCGAGATAAATCTATTAAGCCTAATTAATTCATCATTAGCTCATATTTATTGTAGCACCATATTGTTAAATTATGGACTAATTAAGCTTAATAGGTTCGTCTCGCAAATTAGTCTCCACCTGTGCAATTAAACTAAATATTTGATGTGACATGGGCTAAAGTTTAGCTCTGGGATCCAAACATCGCTAAGGTGGATTCTGATAGTAAATCTATATGCTCTCGTGCAAATCACTTTCAAACAAAAACCTGAGCAAACATTCCCGGATCCCAATGAGCAAGAATCCAATGGTTGGCTGCATGTGTCGCCGTGTGCAGGAAATCCACTCTCTATTTCTTTTTAGCAGAAGATGTTTTTGAAGAGCATAAAGAGAGCAATGATCAACTTTGTGTAATTATTTATTACTTTCACATGAAAATAACAATGTTGTTTATATTATATTTTACATTCACATTAATCCTATAGGCATGGGGAATTTCTTTGGAAAAAATACTTCTTCCATAACTTTCCTTGCATTCAAGTTCCAATTATCCAATATTATTAACAATCAAAGATACCTAAAGCCTATATCATTCTCACCCAAGAGAAAAAGGAAAAACTCCTGTCTATCACAACTCACGCGACCTTCGCCGGCCGGCTCGCCCACTCCCGCTCCCCGCACGAATCTCGGAGCTAGCCTCACGCCAAGGCGTTGACCGCGACGGGACTTCTGACATAGTGGGTCCCGTCCGTCCAGACGAGCTTCCCGAACACGTAGCCTATCCCGACCTTGTCCTTCTGCGACATCACCGTCACGTTGAACGTCTTCTCCTCGCCGATCTTGCTGAACTCCAACACCGTCGGCTTCACCTCCATGCCGACCCCGATCGGTGCGCGCCACGACGCGAGGTACTTGGCCGGCCGGCCCACGTTCTTCAGCCGCCGCACCACCGTCTGCGAGCCCCGCAGCGACGGCACCACGATGGACGGGTAGTTGAGGTCCTCCATCGGCGGCGCCTTGGCCGGGCAGGCGAACTTGCCGGCGCTCAGCCGCTTCATGTCCGCCGTGCTGAACCCCATGGAGCAGAGGAAGGTGAAGTAGTCTTCGGGCGCGGCGTCGTACACGAGGCCCGGGTCGACGGCGCGGTTCGGGTGCACGTTGCCGGCGCCGTAGGCGAACGCGTTCGCCTCCTTGCCGTCGTGGTCGCGCATCGGCGCTCCGGTGTTGTCCTGGGTGCGCGCGGTGGTCATGATCGCGGAACGCATCGCGGCGGGGCTCCACTCCGGGCGCGCCGCCTTGAGGAGGCCGATGACGCCGGAGATGTGCGGGCACGACATGGACGTGCCGGACAGGATCGCGTACTCCGACCGCCGTTTGTCGGAGGCGAGCTCCGTCGGGCTGACGTACTCGGTGAACGCGGCCAGGATGTCGACCCCCGGCGCGGCGATGTCCGGCTTCATTACGGACGGCAGCATCCCGCTGGGCCCGCGGGAGGAGAAACGAGCTATGGACGGCGAGTTCTTCACGCCGACCTCCGTCTTGGACGGCGAGATGTTCGCCACGGGGTTGTTTGTCGACGTCATGTAGTTGTGCAGCGCGACGGCCTCGCTGTAGGTGATCATGGTGGCCGGGAGCACGTGCGGGTCGGCGACGATGTCGTCGCCGTCCATCCTGTCGTTGGCAAGGATCATCCCGGCCCCGCCGGCGTTGAGCACGGCCATGCCCTTGTTGACGCGCGGGACGTCGCCGCCGCGCATGCACACGACGATCTTGCCCTTCACCTTGGCGGGGTCCAGCGTGCCCATTCCACACTCGGAGGCGGCGAAGGGGCTGGTGTTGGCTTGCCCGGCGTGCCTGGCGTCGACCATCGGGTAGAGCGTGCTGGAGTGCAGCGTGGTGGACTCCAAGCTCATCCCCTTCATGTGCGCGCTGTTGCCGAGGGTGAGGACGTTGGGGAAGTCCCTGTCGACGGTGCTGGCGGCGACGGTGATGACCCACGGCGCGGCGTTGACGACGGTGTCGTCGTAGGGCCCCGAGTTGCCGGCGGAGCAGATGACGGAGATGCCCTGGGTGGCGGCGTGGAGGGAGCCGAGGGTGACGGCCTCGTGGAAGAGGGACTGCACGTCGGCGAGGGGCGCGTCCTGGCCGAAGGAGACGGAGATGACGTCGGCGCCGTCGTGGATGGCGGCCTCGAAGCCCGCGAGGACGTCGGCGGTGGCGCACTCGCCGGACCAGCAGACCTTGTACGCCGCGACGCGGGCGCGCGGCGCGCCGCCCTTGGCGGTGCCGTTGGCGTAGCCGAAGAGGCTGGCGCGCGGCACGAAGCTGCCCCCGGCGGTGGAGAGCGTGTGCGTGCCGTGGCCCTCGGTGTCGCGCGTCCAGTTGGCGTCCACCACCGCCGGGTTGCTGAGTAGCATGTCCTTGTTGAAGTACTTGGCGCCGATCAGCTTCCTGCAACGCCGGCCGGCCGGCATCATCCATTATCGATCGTCAACATCAAGGAGAATGAACAGGAAACTCGTCAGGAATGAACGATCAAAAAGCTAGCTAGCTAGGGAGCTCGCTCACTTGTTGCAGGGCACGGCGTACTTGACGGTGTCCAGGCAGGAGCCCTTCCACCGCTGGGGCACCTCGCCCATGTCGTCGTCGGTGAAGCTGGTGGACTCTGGCCACACGCCTTCGCCGGATCAGATGATCAGTAGAGCTCGATCGAACGAATGAATGCGACGATGGAATCGAAAGAAATGCATCAGAGAATCAATAATAATTAATCTCTCCTACCGCTGTCGAGGTTGGCGATGATCACGTCCTGCCCGAACTTGGCGTGCTTCCAGATGGATTCGGGAAGGATCTGGCCGTCTCGCTCCAGGTCCATGAAGTCCCACGACCGCGTCGTGTGCAGCTTCAGCATCTTGCTCTCCATCACCGTCACCACGTCAGGGTGCTCTGCTCCGTCAATGGAGCAGCACCAATCGTGAGTTCTCTCTCTCTCTTTGAAGAATGGTAATCATATCAACCAAAATGTAAGTTTGGACCTCTTCTTACCTGCAATTTGGTTTGCAACGTCCTCCTCGACGTGCGCCGCGAAGCCATTGATGTTCTTCGTGTAGGAGTAGAAGATCGAGTCTTGCGCCATCTCCTTGCTGCTCGTTTCAACACTTAGTTGTCAGAAACCAGATCGTACTAGCTCCCATTAACTTATGAAGTTATATATAATGTTAGCTGAAAAGGATGAAACGGCTGCAGATCAACGCGACGTTTTTTCCCCCTTAAGTAAGGCCAGGTAAAACCCAATGATGCATGGTATCTACCTGTCAAGAACTGATCCCAGGAGCTCATGGTGAGACTCGGTTGCGCGGGCATGCTCCTTCGGTGACGCATCACGACCATAGGCATGTGCTCCAAGATACACGATGTAGGACTGCATGCGCATTAACACAGTGCAAACAAGACATCAAGCACTGCTTAACCGTTGTCACAAAAAATGCTAATCTTGATTAGTCTCTCTTTAGTGTCACCACTACTAAAGACCTGAATTGTTCTGCAGATCCTCCAAGAGACAACGGTAAACTCTCTGCAAGATCAATGCGTTCGATGCTCGCAAAATAAAAGAAATTGTGGGGCTGATCATCTTGCTTGCCTTCTTGTATGCTTGCACGACATGCCACTCGGCGGCGCACAGGAGCACGACGGCGGCGACCAAGAGCAGCGGCCTCCTCCTCGCCATCTCAGGTGTCCTCACGGCGCTTGTCTCTCCCAAATGTTGGGAGTTTTGAGGCCTGCGCTGTAGGCATAATACCCTTCGTGGAGGATTTTTTTTTTGATGCGATGTTTCAGTGTCTATATTTGGCTAGCTTTGACTGCGAGCAACGAAGCGGATCACCAAGAGAAAGTTTCAACACCGGACTGAGTTACCAACAAGGAAGTAGGGCTTGTTTTTTTTGGAGTTTGGCTGCTCGCATGCGCGTTGGGAGCCAAACCGGAAATGTATACATGTCAAAAGACGAATAAATTAATACATACATAACATATATTTATATCTAGATGTATAGCAAAATTTATGCACCTAGAAAAACTAAAATGACTAATAATTTTAAAAAATAATAATCTGGAAAGAAAGAGTATCGTCGTAGCCTGTAGCTCACATCCTGCTCAAGGTGAGCCATCCGTCCGTCTAGCTTGCCAGACTGTTTAATATGGTTGGCTGGACGTGATAGCCTGATAGGATCACAAAAGATTGTGAATTGTGATGCATCGCACATTTCAGTTCACAGCTCTTACAAACTAGCTGGTGTATGGGATTTTTTCGAGACTTCACAACTAGTAATCAACTGGTAGGTGCCGCGCTTTCCAGTCTCTCGCATCAGTTTGCGCTGGATCCCATCAGGTTCCCATATTTTATGCCTGAATCTTGACCAACTTAAAAATATATAATCAAGATTAATCTGGTCGCTTACATATACTTATACAACAGGCAAATGTCCCAAATGTCTTTTTTGCCGTTTGGTTTGAACCTACATTGCATGCCGTTTAGTTGAATCTACATGTCGAACAAAAAACATACAGCTTGAGAATAGTGCTTAGCAAGACAGAAACGTAAAACGAAGAAACAAAGTGCGCTTCTACTGGTCCTTCCCAACATCAGCCTCGATCCACGAATAGAAAGCCAGAAACTATCGGATCCAGATGTCCCAGAATGCTCAATGACCCTGAAACAAAGTCTACTCATGAATTTAGCAGAATATGCAGTTCACAAGCTTTGCTGTGTTTATCATCTACTATCTAAGGTTCGACAAAGGATATTTTGACTAAAGCGTAATCCGTACACTAATCACTGGGGCCATATATCATTTGATCCCAGCACCAAAAGGTAAATTGCTCCTCAAGTTCCTAGCAAGATCCCACCATCACAGCACGAGAGCACCAGTTCCTATTCCCACTCAACTGTCGCAGGTGGCTTTGATGTGATGTCCTGGCAGACACGGTTGATGCCACGGACGTTGTTGCAGATCTTGTTGACCACATCTACTAGGAATTCATGGCCAAAATAGTACCTGGAAATTTGAAAAGACAATGACATGATATGAGAAGACTAGTGCCATGCCCATGGGTATCCACGGTTTTAAAATAAATGACAATTCCTAATCTCTATCTACTAAACTAGTAATATCATTAATCTAGCCATAGAACTCATGAAGCCGCAAAACCCATCTCATAAAACAGCGAACTGTTTAAAGACACTGCCTGCAGTTTACTGGTATTAGCAGCACTCACGAGTGCAAAAAGAAAAAAGAAAAAAAAAACTAATTCTAGGTAAATATGAGATACAGAAAACAGTTCTGTAGGTTAGAACAATTTGTCTAAGTGCAAAGTAAAAGTTTAGTAAGACTTAGCTAACCATCACATGGGTAATCTATTCAAGATGCACTATAAGAGAACCAATTGCACTCTGCAGTTTGCATGTAGATAAGATGCCTATAGTTTTGGGTTGTCTATACCAGATAGCACCTTTGTTCTGGGCAAGAAAAGGCAAAAAACCAGTTGTCATCTTCAAACACTGGTATTTGAGCTAACCAATTATATATCACAATGACAGACAATTATTTGTTCCTTAACTCGAGTGATAAGAATAAAAATATTCTTACAGTTGCAACAAAATATTTAACCAACGTACAACTGTCTCTAAAGTTTGCTAGAAAAAAGTGTAATGGGAGCTGGAACTTTAGTGCTACATACCAATCTGCAGTCATGCCATCCTCACTGGTGATTGCCCTTAAGACAACAGCATTGGAGTGGGTTCGCTGGTCACCCTGAACCCCAACTGTTTGTACCGGCAAGAACACAGCAAAAGCTTGCCAAATTTTATCATAGAGGCCAGCATCTTTAATAGCCTGAACAAATATCTCATCCACCTAAAAGAAATAAATTGAAAAATCACATAGTGAATCAAAGGTGCTCCAGCAAAATTTCAATAATTCTGAAAGTTCAAACCTGACGAAGGGTGTCCAAGGCATTGCCTTGTGTAACATCACCTAGGACACGTACAGCAAGACCAGGCCCAGGAAATGGGTGACGCTTTAAAAATGAATCTGGGACATTCAAAATACTCCCCAACTTCCGCACCTAGAAACATAGCAATTTGTAAAGAATAAATAATTAAAGGATTTCTTTGATCATACAACACCTGATAAAGCATTCAACTAAGAAATTTACGAATACATTAAGCAAATTGATTGGAATGATACCTCATCTTTGAATAGGAGCTTGAGTGGTTCAATGAGTTTTAACTTCATATCTTTTGGAAGGCCACCAACATTGTGATGGCTTTTGATGGTATGGGAATGTGTCCTTCCACTCCCAGGAGGTGGGCATGATTCAATTACATCAGGGTACAATGTCCCTTGAACTAAATATTCAGGCCTTTTCCCTATCTTCTGTTCCAGCTTGTGAGCAAAATCATCAAAAACAGCTATGAACTCCCTGCCAATAATCTTTCTTTTCTGCTCTGGGTCTTCAACACCCTTTAACTTGCTGAGAAATTGCTCTGAGGCATCAACACATGTAACTGGCAGGTGCAAATCACTTTCAAAGGTTGACATTACTCGTTCTCTCTCCTTGTACCTGCAAACACGAGGTTCTATGTTAGTTTCATTGCACATTTAGTCGAAATAAGCATAAGCTCTATTAAAAAAAAGAACTTGACCAATAAGGCAGCATATTGTTACCTTAATAGACCATTGTCAACAAAAACACAATGAAGCCTATCTCCTATTGCCTTGTGAACAAGGGTGGCAGCAACAGTTGAATCAACTCCACCTGACAATGCACAGATAACATGCTCATCAGTGCCAACCATGCTTTGGATGGTCTTGATTTCTTCATCCAGCACATCTTGCATCTTCCAATCAGCTCTGATCCCACAAACATCAAAGAGGAAGCGACGGAGTGTTTCCATTCCTTGGGGTGAATGTGTAACCTTTTGCATAAAAAAAAGTTAATCAGTCATGCTATGTTCTATGGCGTCAACAGATTCACAAAGAGCAACCAAATGATACACAGAGTTACACAATTAATAACAATACTAATTCTCAAATAATAATAATAATAATACCAAAAAATTGTGTCATCTACTTCTTTACTATCCATATAAACAGAAGTCAATCCACCCCTATGAACAGAGTGATTCAATTGAATAACGGAAACTACGTAGCATGGTCATTTATTTGGTAATTTCAAGTAAATGCAAAAGAAGACGGACAATTATACGGATCCAAAATTTATACCAATCAAACAGTATGCTCCATACAATTTCCCATAAAACATGTCCAACCCCCTTGTTATACTTAGGGGGAAAAGCTTTCCTTTTAAAGAGCCAAGAACAGAGGATACAAATTTGTAGCTTAACTTCGAAAATTTCATCCGTAATCATAATGGTTCCTACCTCGGGGTGATACTGGAACCCATAAAAGCGCTTCTCCCGGTTCTCGATGGCTGCGACGGCGCCCTGGACGCTGCGCGCAACCACCTCGAACCCCTCCGGCAGCCTGACCACCTCATCGCCGTGGCTCATCCACACCGTCTGGCGCTTTTCGGTCCCCGCCTCCCCGTACAGCGCAGAGGACGGCGCCGTCACCTCGAGGTCCATCTTCCCGTACTCCTGCCGCTCCCCGGGCTCGACGGCGCCGCCGAGGGACTGCACGAGCAGCTGCATCCCGTAGCAGACGCCGAGCACGTGGGCGCCCGCGCCATCGGCGAAGTCCAGGAATCCCTCGGGAAAGGTGGGCGCCCCTTTGGCGTGGACGGAGTGGGGCCCGCCGGAAAGGACGATGGCGCGCGGGCGCAGGCCCTCGAGGGCGGCGAGCGGCGCCGTGCCGGAGACGCAGAGGGAGAGGACGCCCAGCTGGCGGACGCGGCGGGTGATGAGGTGGGTGTACTGCGAGCCGTAGTCGAGGATGACGACCAGATTCTCTCCGGAGCCGGCGGAGGCCGGGAGGGCGGAGGCGGCGGCGGCGGCTGTGGAGCCCATGGCGGCGGGGAGGAGGGGATTAGGGTTTTGGTGCTTTGGGGTTTAGGAGTCGGGGATGACCCAGGAAGGCAGAGGTTTCATGGGTATTTAACGATGAGTCAACTGACAGGTTGGACCGGAAATGGACCTAAGGCTATCTCCACCGGCGTCCGGTAAAACGACGTGTTCGCTATTTTGGGGAATACTGTAGCGTCCTCCATCGCTCCAGCGGTAACCGCTATGCGGTGCGGTAAAATGGAGCACCACCTCTCCGTCCCGCACAGAGGATGCGTCCTCCATCCCGGTCGCGGGGCCCGCATCTTCGCCAGCTTCCGCGCGGGCGCGGGAGAGGCGACGGGCGGAGGGGCGCGGGACGGCAGGCGCGGCGCGGCAGGGGCGAGGCGGAGGGGCGGCGCGCGGGGCAAGGGCGGCGCGGGACGGCGGGCGGCGCGGCAGGGGGGCGGCGCGGGCGCGGGAGGGCGCCGGGCGCGGCAGGGGAGCGGCGGCCGGCGCAGGAGGCGGAGGAGGGAGGGGCGCGGGGGAGGAGGGGCGGCAGGGGAGGCGTGGAGGAGGAGGGGTGCGGAGCGGCAGGGGGGCGGCGGGCGCGGAGGGGGAGGGGGCGCCGGGCGCGGAGGGGGGCGGAGGAGGAGGGGGCGGAGGGGGAGGGGGCGGCGGGCGCGGAGGAGGAGGGGCGGCAGGGGAGGCGCGGAGGAGGAGGGGCGCGGAGGGGGAGGGGGCGGCGGGCGGCGGAGGAGGATGGACGGGCGGAGGAGGAGGGGGGGCGGCGGAGGAGGAGGGGCGGGCGGAGGAGGCGGGGCGGGCGGAGGAGGGGCGGGCGGTGGAGGAGGGGGGGGAGGAGGGGCCGAGGAGGGGCGGGCGGAGGCGGAGGCGCGGGCGGAGGCGGAGGGGGAGGGGGCGCCGGGCGCGGAGGAGGAGGGGCGGCAGGGGAGGCGCGGAGGAGGAGGGGCGCGGAGGGGGAGGGGGCGCCGGGCGGCGGAGGGGGAGGGGGCGGCGGGCGGCGGAGGGGGAGGGGGGGCGGAGGAGGAGGGGCGGGGCGGAGGGGCGCGTGAGGCACGGCGGTTGGTGGTTGGGGAAAGAGCAGTTGGAAGATAGGATAGAAAATTGAGATTGTGGGGTATAGAGGATGTTGATAGAGGATGTTGTTGGAGTAAAAATTGGTATAGAGAATGAAGTTGATATGGAGGATGGAAATAGGGGATGGAATTTAGAGGATATCGCTGGAGATAGTCTAATACGGATATTAAGATATTCGGCTTGTTTGGATATACGGACGTTTAAACAAGTATCATTTGAGATACTAGTAAAGCGTACGTGCTGCCGCACGTATATTTAAAATATACTATCAAACATCATATAATAGTATCAATTTTTTATTCAATTGACATATAAATGACAATGTCCCATAATTTCTCTGACCATATTATTGAATCAAAGTTTGAAGACAGTATATGTTTAACAAAACCTAGTAAACATTAAAAAAATCTAGAGAATATGGGTTTGAGCACCAAAATTATGGGACATTGTGACGCAAGTTACATAATTATGATGGCAGAGGCATTTGGGGAGAACTACGGAAACATGTGAAATGGCAGATTGGCTTTTGCTGATTGCCAGTGAATTAATTGTCATATATTCATATAAGCAGGTGGCTGTAATTTTATTTTTGTCACTTGTATTCATTTGAACTTCTACCAGCGTGTGCTATTAGCTCAAGGCATGATTGGTATTGGCCTGTGTAACTAGACTGCAAGTGTTACTAGACTGCAAGTTGTGCTATATAACATATATATGTTAGCTACATTTGCACTAATAATAAAATCATATTATAGAAGTTCAAATTATCCCCAGCACAAGATCTTTGAGCATGTCACTTTCAAATTCACCCTTTCAATTATAGTGTCATCTTAGATGTTTGGTGATATTTCTATATCTTATAGATTATGGTCCCTTCCTTCAATTTCTGTAACCCCAACCCCCCCCCCCCCCCCCCCTCAACCAAAAAATAGTGTGTGTGCTTGCAGAGCTTTAGTTTGACCTATTTTTTCAGAGATCAATTAGTAGTTGTTGGTGGAAGTATTTTTTTTTGTTGTTGAGAAAACTACATGGTTAAATGCAGGTTAAGTGGAAATTTCAAATATGAAGTTCAATCAGTTTCGGGAATGCAAATTTTCATAGAAATTACATGATTAAATGCAGTTTAATTAGTGTCTAGGAATGCAAATTAGCATAGTGTTCATGCAGCCATAGTATATGATATGACTTATTGATCTTACGGCTCTAAACTAGCATATGTTTGTATGCTAGGACTTGACATCAGAAAATCATTTTCTAAGGATTGGAATAAAAGGCCAGTCTAGTGAACATTACCATAAGAATTCTGGAGTAGGAAACTGAAATCCTGCTCTATGCAACAGTTTCACTATCCAGCAAATGAAAGCGCTGGACTCTTTGCTACTACATATGGAAACTACTATATGATATTTTCCCTTTTTTGCTTGACTAAGCTGAATGGTGAGTACTGTGCGCTACTACTACACTTTCCATTGATCGTTGATAAAATTATTGAGACTCATGCAAATGGATTGTTGATCTATAGGTGGATATTTTATTCGTGATAAACGAAATTTCCGGATATAAGAAAGGATACATATATCAGGATCAGAGTACTCCTGGTCATCAATATCAGGATCTGGCTTAATGTTGGCTTCTACAGGTGGTTGTTCTATGATCTTGTGTCGGTGTTTTACCGCCAAACCCACCGAGGCATACCCCCGAGGTGGTAAGTCGTAGGTGGCGTGTCGCCGAGATCAGGAACTCAAAAGTGCAAGGAACAAAAAGTTTAGACAGGTTCGAGCCGCTGAGAGCATAATACCCTACGTCTTGTGTGGTGGTTTATATTGCCTTAGGTGTGTGTTTGGAGCGGGTCCCTGCCCGCCCTTATATAGTCTGGGGGGACAGAGTTATATGAAAATCCTATCTAGATCGAGCTCAGGAGTCCTACCCGAGTACTACTCGGGTAGTTTCCTTCTGTTCCGACTAGTTCTACTACGGTACGAGTAGTTACAACTGATGTACGGCGTGGGCTATGTCCCATCCCTTATCCTACAATATGTATGCCATGTGCGCAGTCTCGTGGCTCCGGATCTGACAAGCCCCCGAGCTCTTCGTAGTCGAGTACTACATGCTTCTGAGTACTTCTGAAGGCATCTTCGAATTCTTCCGAACTCCATCTTGAAGGTGTCTTCCAAGTACTTTCTTAGCTGCATTGTGACTATAAGGTGCTCATGCCCCGAGTAGTTGTGAAGTCTTTTTTTATATAGGGTACGATTAAACACGCACTCCATATGGAGTAGCCCCTGAGCCTTAGGTTAAATCGAAGAATCTAAGCTGAGGGTAGTCTTGAATCTTCTGTCCTTATCTTCCAAAAGATTTGAAAAATAAGTCTCCCTCGAGAATTGAATCCAAATCCCTAAGGTTTGGAAAAAAGAATCAAAAGAATCGTGACATGCAATATATGACAGTAAGAATTTGATGGTTAAGATAGGCAAATTGGTTCAAAAATTCAAAAACCTCTTTTTCGGAATGAATTCCCTAAAAAATGGTTAAATAAATAACTTCTCCAAAAGCGCCCTAAATTATCGCTCAAATCAAACCTTTTTTCTTGATTTAATGGCTAGATAAGACCTCTGGGTTAAAAATTTGAAAAATCTCTTATTTCGGAATAAAATACCTAAAATAATGGTTAAACAACTATCTTCCCGAGATAAATCCTCAAAAGCCTCTTAAATCGGAT
The DNA here is from genome assembly GCF_002211085.1 of Panicum hallii. NCBI lineage: Eukaryota > Viridiplantae > Streptophyta > Magnoliopsida > Poales > Poaceae > Panicum > Panicum hallii. The sequence continues at coordinate 22,292,460 of NC_038047.1, read as the reverse complement.
TCTTCTACGAATCTTCCAAGTAGTTTTGCGGCATCCAGCCTCCGAGAGTGAGAGCTAAACGATCCGCCGAAAGCACGCTGAGTGACCTATCAAGCCCAGCCCCTGAGCATGGGAGTTAGATGAGTCGGTGCAGGTATATCAAGTAACCTTATTGTGCCCAGCCTCCGAGCAAGGGAGCTAGATGAGCCGCTGTAAAGGACGCTGAATGTCTTGTTTGTAGTCAAAACGAGGAGTTGAGGTTGCTGACGGGGCGTAATACTAGTCGGAAACTAGTAAACACAGTGTTATGGGAGCGAGGCTCCTTCATTAAACTATGCATAGTACTAGTCGGGAACTAGTAAATGGAGTGTTACTGGAAGTATGGGAGCAAGACCCCTTCAGTAAACAAGGAGTAGTACTAATCGAGAATTAGTAAATGGAGTGTTACTGGAAGTATTGGAGAAAGGCTTCTTCAGTAAACTACGCGTACTACTAGTCGAGAACCAGTAAATGGAGTGTTACTGGAAGTATGGGAGCAAAATCCCTTCAGTAAACTACGCGTAATACTAGTTGGGAACTAGTAAATGGAGTATTACTGGATGTATGGGAGCGAGACTCCTTCAATAAACTACGCGTAATACTAGTTGGGAACTAGTAAACGGAGTGTTATTGGAGCAATGCCCTTTCAGTAAACTACGCGCAGTAATAGTCGAGAACTAGTAAACAGAGTGTTACTGGAAGTATGGGAGCAAGGCTTCTTCAGAAAACTATGCTTAATACTAGTCGAGAACTCTTAAACGGAGTGTTACTGGAAGTATGGGAGCAAAATCCCTTTAGTAAAGTACGTGTAATACTAGTTGGGAATTAGTAAATGGAGTGTTACTAGAAGTATGGGAGTGAGGCCCCTTCAGTAAACTGCGCGTAGTACTAGTCGAGAACTAGTAAACAGAGTATTAATGGAAGTATGTGTCGGTGTTTTACCACCATGCCCACTGAGTGATACCCTCGAGGTGATGAGTTTGTAGGTGGGGTGTCGCCAAGATCAGAAACTCGAAGGCGTAGGGAACACAAAGTTTTGACAGGGTTCAGGCCGCCGAGAGCGTAATACCCTACGTCCTGTGTGTGGTTTGTATTGCCTTAGGTGTTGATCTGGGTGATCTTGTTTGGAGGGGTTCCCTGCCCGCCCTTATATAGTTTGCGTGTGTTGGTATTTTACCGCCACGTCCACCGAGGGATACCCCCGAGGTGATGAGTTTGTAGGTATGATGTCGCCGAAATCAGAAACTCAAAGGTACAAGGAACAGAAGGTTTAGACAGGTTTGGACCACCGAGAGCGTAATACCCTACGTCCTGTGTGATTTGTATTGCCTTAGGTGGTGATCGGGTGATCTCCTATTTGGAGGGCGTCCCTGTTCGCCCTTATATAGTTTAGGGGGACAGGTTTATATGGAAGTTCTAGTCGGGTATAAGCCTAGGAGTCTTCTGTCCTTATCTTCCAACAAATTTAAAAAATAAGTCGTTGATGACACGTGTCCAGCAGCCCCCGAGTCTTAAATCCAAATCCCCAAGGTTTGAAATAAAGGATCCAAAAGAATCGTGGCAATGACAGTAAAAATTTGATGGTTAATATGGGCAATTCAGTTTAGTACTTTTGAAAACCTCTTGTTTCGGGATGAATTCCCTGAAAAATTGGTTAAACAAATAACGTCTCCAACAAACGCCCAAAATTACCTCTCAAATCAATCTTTGTTCCTGAGTCAATGAATAAATAAGACCTTTGGGCAATAATTTGAAAACCCCTTATTTCAGAATAAAATCCCTGAAATAATGGTTATCAATCATCTATCCAAGATAAGTGTTAAAAACCCTCTTGAATCGGGTATTTTCGAGTAGTTTTACAGCGTCCAACGTTAAAGCATGAGAGCTGTCCCTGGAAGCACGCTGAGTGCCTTGTCACATCGAGCTCCCGAGCCAAGAAGCCAGATGAGTAGCATAGAATATACCGCCCCCGAGCCTAGGCATCGGCTATATAGCAAGCCGACTGGAACAAGATATTGCATCTAATTTTCTCAGCTGAGTCTAGCTCAAGATGTCTTGCAGTGTCAGCCTCACTTACTTCAAACATCTCTAGTCGAGAAGACTTCCACATCACGTCAGCTGGTAATATAGCTTCAGACCCGTATACGAGGAAGAAAGGTGACTATCCTGTGGCTTTGCTTGGTTGTGCGCGAAGCTCCCAGACTACTGATGAGATCTCATCAATCCACTTGCCGCCCTTTTTACTGTTCTCATCATAGAGTCTTTTCTTCAATCCATCAAGAATCAAGCCGTTGACGCGCTCAACCTAGCCGTTGGCCCACGGGTGAATCACCGAAACATATTTGACTTCAATGGAACTGCGTTCACAGAAATCCTAGAACTGATGCGAATGTAATGATGGTGTTGGGGAAGCCAAAATGGTGTAGGATGTTGCAAATCTAAGTAACCACTCGATCCGCGGAGAGCGTTGCGATTGGCTTGTACTTGATCCACTTTGTAAACTTGTCGATGGCCACCAACACGTGTGTGAAACCTCCTGGCGCAGTTGTTAAGGGCCCTATCAAGTCCAGGCCCCAGCATGCAAACAACCATGAGGGTGGTATGGTGATGAGGTTGTGAGCCGGGACATAGGGCTATTTGCTGAAGAACTGGTAGTTTGTACATCGGCGAACGAGTGCTTCGGTGTCTGCCAAAGCAGTTGGCTAGTAGAAACCAGATCTAAAAGTCTTGCCGACTAGTGTGCAAGAAGCCGCGTGGTTCCCGCACACGCCTTCGTGAATCTCTTGGAGTATCTCTTTTCCCTCCTCCGTACGGACACACTTCATGAGTATGCCTGATGCTGATCCATGCTTGTACAGGTTACCCCCGACTAGGATGTACCCTTTACTGCGCCTTGGGATGCGAGTAGCTTCAGTGATTTTTGGGTCGACGCCAGGGGGCAGTTTGTGCTCCTGGATGTATTCGATGAAAGCCACCCTCCAGTCGATCTCGATCATTAAGACCTCTCGATCGGGTTCCTTTGGACCCTAAGCAATGGAACTTGAGTCTGGTGCCCTGATGGAAGGGTAATGCAACTCGTGAACGAAAACTCCCGGTGGGACGTTAGCTCGATCAGAACCCAGCTTGGAGAGCACATCTGCGCCCACATTGTTGTCGCGAATCACATGGTGAATTTCCAACCCCGAGAACATGTTCTCGATCTTGCGTATTTCCGTAACATACGCATCCATGGTGTCCTGGTTGACGTCCCACTCCTTGTTGACTTGTTGATCCACCAATAAGCAGTCACTGTAGACGAGTAGTCACTTGATGCCCAGGGAGACTGCCAGGCATAGCCCATGCAATAATGCCTCGTACTCGGTTTCGTTGTTAGAGACCTCAAATAATATTTGGAACACGTACTTGAGTTGTTCTCCTCTCAGACTGATGAAAAGTACTCCCGTGCCACCGCCACCGAGCTTGAGTGAGCCATCAAAGTACATGACCCAATGCTCTGGCTAGTTGGCTGGGGCTTCCACTTGGTTTTCTCGCGCACTCCGCCATGAAATCGACTAGTGCCTGCGACTTGATGGCCGTCGAGGCTTGAAGTCGAGGGTGAGATCTCCCAGCTCCATGGCCCACTTCAAAATGCGCCCGGTGGCATCCCGATTGTGGAGGATATCTGCCAATGGAAGTCGGAGACCACCAAGATGTTATATGCGTCGAAATAATGGCGAAGCTTCTTGGAGGTGATGAGTATACCATAGAGTAGTTTTTGAATTATAGGGTAACGAACCTTGGATTCAGAAAGGACTTCGCTGATGAAGTAGACTGGTCGCTGCACCCTGAAGGCATGGCCTTCCTCTTGGCGTTCCACCACGATTGCCGTACAGACGACGTGGGTAGTCGCGGCGATGTAGAGTAGCAGGTTCTCGCCTGGTTGGGGAGCCGTCAGGATGGGGGGTGACTGCAAATGGTGCTTGAGATCTTGAAAGATATCTAGGCCCCTTAGTGGGTTTTGGTGTTAAATGACAAAGCACATGTATATTTAATCGCGCTATATAGCATGTGTGCAGGTGCCAAGGGTGAATAAGTAAAGCGTACTACGAAGCATGAGCCCTCAAAAAGGAAATGAAAAGCGGTGTTTCAAATTTACTTGAAGATTAGATTTAATTTTGAAATTGAGTATAGGAACACTGTACTATCAAGAGGGACTTTGATCTACAGGTGTTGACGTGGTAGTTGTGCTCAAGAGAACCTACAAAACCATGAGAAACAAACCTACCACTATAAATAGCCTTCTTGTGAAATCTCCTGCTAAACCCGGAGTGTCCGGTCCTGGTCCGGAATGTCCGGACAGAGACGTCCCGAGTATCCAAACATATACCCGAAGTCTCCAGGTAACTGTTTTCCGTCTGTAAATTGCTCTGAGTCTAGAGTCTCCGGACCCCAGTGTCCGGAGTATCAGGACACATACCCGGAGTATCCGGGTACCCTTTTGCCAACGGCTAGTTTTCTATGAGAGGGGGTATAAATTACCTCCATACCCCTTCACTCAGGTCCTCTCTTGCTCATTTCGACCAGAAACACCTACAAGCTAAAGAAGAACTCTCTCACTCCCCCTTTCTTCATTCTTGAGTGATTTTCTTTGGGGATTCAAGTGAGATTGTTGCAAGAGCAAAGATTTATGCTAGTGAGATTTTATTCCATCTCTTGAGCACATCATCCTTGTCTAGCTGGTGGGTTCAAGTTTGTTACTCTTGGAGCTTCAAGCTCCTAGACGGCTAGGCGTCGCTCGTGAGTGCTCAAGCAAGTTGTGAGCACCACGGGAAGTTTGTAATCGTCATTGCTCTCGGAGAAACACATAGTAAGAGACCTTGGATTTGAGCGTTGGTCTCACCCTTGGGAGAGGAGCATAGGGGTTCTTGAGCACCGTCTCTTGAATCCTTTCTCAACGGAGACGTAGCTCCTTAGGGAGTGAACTTCTAGAAACAAATTATGTCTATCTCTTGTGCTCCTTTCTTATTTTATTGGTTATTTGCTTGTGAGACTAATTTTCTAGGGTTTAAGATCGATCTACTATTATACAAGTCTCTAGAGCAAGACAACTGGTGAGAAACACTCCAAAGGTACCACTAGCTCTTCTAAATTTACTCGATCTAAATTACAGCATTAGTATCTTTGTTTTTGTGTAGATTGATTCATACCCGGATAGTCCAGACATAGTCAGACCCGGGTACATGGGACTGTACACGTGGCATACTTTTCCTAGGATAAGGGTTGGGACATGGCCCATTCCCTACATCTGTGTAACCACTCGTAGCCTAGTAGGATTGCTCCTAAAGTTGTCAAACTAGTTGGATACAGTAGGAAACTCCTAGAAAAGTACTCGGGTAGGACTCTAAGGCATGTATCCGACTAGAACTTCTATGTAACCTGTCCCAGACTATATAAGGGTGGGCAGGACCCCCTCCAGGGGAGAACCCACGGGATCCTCTAGGGAACCACCCAGGAGATCTCACAATCATCATCAAAGGTAATACGAACCACACAGGACGTAGAGTATTACGCTCTCAGCAGCCCAAACCTGTCTAAGACCTTGTGTTCCTTTGCACCTTTGAGGTCCTGATCTCGGCGACACCCTACCTACAAACTCACCACCTCGGGGGTATCCCTCGATGGGCGTGGCAGTAAAACACCGACAGACATTATCTCCGGAAACTCTATACACAATTCCGGACACAAAGTCTGGAGTATCTAGATATATATCCGGAGTGTCCGGACATCTATATTACTAATAGTGTTCAAAGTGTTTTAAGTTTCAGATTAGCCTATTCACCCCCCTCTAGACATCTTAAGGTCCTTTCGAGTGGTATCAGAGCCTCATTCTCCATCTTTGAAGCTTAACCGCTTGGAGAATCAAGATATCAGGTGACACTTCACCAAAGATTCCCACAAATCCGATGGATGAAAGTGAGAAGTCCAACTCCTCAGAAGGAAAGCCAGAAGATAACAAGGTCTCCACCTTAGGTGGCTCCAAAGGGAAGAAAAAGAACAACTCACATGAGGAGGAAGAAAAAGATAAATTGGAGACAACCGATGATGAAATATCTTACCTTGAGTGGAAGGCATGGTGGAAGAAATAGAAATTGAGAAGGAACAAGAAGAAGTCCAGCACCAAAATTGTGATCGAGTCAAGTGATGACTCTGACACCGATTATAAGAGAATGTGGCAGAACCGCCTGAATTATTCCAGCTCAAGTGTGCTAGTCATCGCTATACAGCCGATACTATCTCAACGCACTTCAAACGGAACAACCCATTGGTCTGTCAGGTCTCCGCCCGATGCAACCACGGTTCAACAGGATCGAAGCAGGTTTACCTCGCACGAAGGCGAATTTACAATCGCACAATAGCTCACCAATTTTTAATTCAGAGAATATTAAACATCATTACAAATGTCTCAAACTTAAGTATACTTATACAAACATTGTTTGAAAAAAACCACAAGCTATGCAAGCTTGTGTAGAGTCACAGCGGAAGAAATTAACACGCGACTACTACGTCGCGATGGCTGACACCATGTTCAGCCCGGAACTTGGTATCATTCCGGAGGGTCACTGCCAGCCGAGGATGGATCCCACTCCACGGACTAGCCAAACGGAACAGAGGTTGGCCATGCAGGACTATCCGTGGGGTTCTTAAAGGTCATACCTGAAAAATTCACTAGCAAGACTGAGTATACTAATACTCAGCAAGGCTTAACCGCTTCATGGTATACTTAGCCATGCAACTAAACTTATAAAGGCTTGAAATGGTTCTGGGTTTAATTTCAGTTGAAAAGCAACAAAGAGTATGAGCTAATTTTTATATTTTAGCTGTCAGATTCTAGTTTCATTAATCATTCTAGGTTAGCACCTATACTAGATAACAAGGTAGGGATTAGCATCCATCCATATTATTCCATAATAGTTACTGTTCTTACTCTATGTGGCAGAAGGAATAAGCAGTCTCAATCTCCGCGAGAAACGGACGATTCTGAATCGAATTTCCAAACCTTGCAAGGCAAACCTAACTCACACGCTTGGAACATCCAACGATAGTTCCGAAGCAACCGTTTGCCTTTCATTCCGACTCGTGGAATAGGGCCACCACAAGCGACTATAGGACCGTACGCACACCAATTGTGCAGGACATACGTCTGTAGCGCGACTACATGACCGTACTCCTGTCCGCTGCGCGAAACGTACTCCCGCACGTCGATGTGTGAGAAAAATCAAATTACGAGTGGTGGGAGGTATGTCCACTCCTCGGGCCGATTGGTTACTAGGCTTACCGCTTTACCATATTTCACGGCATGTGGCTAGTACTTTCAAACGCTTAGCCACCACTACCACACACCACTACCTTATCAACTTTTATCAACATAGACGGGATAACCTTCCGAGTCATGATACTGCACATGACCCCGTCCATGATCCTTATAGTGATTGCAGAATAGTAAACATTCAACTCCTATATCGCGCGAGTGACAGGAAATCACCCGACTTCTGCCGGTCCTATTAGCAAAGCATCTATCCGATAAGGACTCAGGCACAATACATAGGTTCCTAGTATCAATGCATCTGGGGTTCCATTTCAACTCCTAGACTTAATGCAAGATATAATATATACATATAGAATTGCATAAATGTAGTAATTTGAAATACTGGGTTATGCACCGGGGCTTGCCTTCTTGAACGGATCTGGGGGCAGGAGTGTCAAGAATTTCCGAACTTTGGTTCGGAGCTTCAGTTAGAGTCTCGACGACGCTCACTGGGTCTTCAGAAAACCCTTGCTCTTGTTCCGGGACTAGCTCGTAGTCTCCATCGTCGAGTGTCGTTGACTCTACATGATATGCAAGGATTTGATTTAGATGGTTCTCGAGTTAAGGGTTTTATTTCATGATAAAGTTGCAATCCAACAGAATAATACACATACATTCATAAAGCAAGAGGTTTAAATATAAACTTATTATTGGTATCCTAATTCAACTATCCTAATTAGTTGAATTAATTGAATTAGGTTAACAAGTTTGATTTTTATTTTGAAATTCATAAAGGCTATGGCCTTGAATTTTTGTGTGTAAGTTTATTCCTAGTGGATAAGCTTACTATGAATTTTTCATAATTTTCTAAAAATAAAATCTATAGTAGTTGAATTAAGTTCAAATTTCAAATTCAAATACAAACCTTAAGTAAAAAAGTGTTGTAAATTCCTAAAATATTCACCATGGACTACTCTATTATAGATCATCACATGGTAAAAAGATCTATGTATAAAAACCTTAACAACTGGCTTAATTAAATTTAAACTCTTTCAAGCTTGATTTGCATAAGTTTAAATTAACTTAAGCTAGAGTGTAGTATTATAGGTGAATTTTTCACACAAGATCACTTATACCTTAAACAAGCTACTCAGCAAAATTCACAGGTAACAAAATTAACATGCAAAAGTTACACACATTACACTCTTTTGCTTGACTTTAAAATTACTTAACAAGCATTGGGTTTCAAACCATACTCTAGTAATCAAAGTTGTAGAGCTAAATTTCAGGAGTATTACAAAATTGGTTTGGCTATTTTTGGATTTTTCTACAAATTCCTATGGATTTTATAAGTGGGCTGATTTGAATTAGAGAGGGGTACTGATTTCCTACAGATAGGCCCTTGAAAAGATTTGAATCGTTACAAATAGACCCTTGGTTGGGTTTTACAGAGGGGCAGATCGACGGCGACCTAATCCGGCGAGGGCGCTCATCGGGGGCGAGGGGCAAGTGAGGGGAAATGTTCAGGAGCTCACGGCGGTCTCGGGGGTGGCCGGGGTTGAGGCAGAGAGGGGCTGTGGCGGCGTATTGACGGCGAAGCCGAGCGGGCGGTGTCAGACCCGGGGCCACGGGACTGGGTACATGACGTAGTTTAAAGAGGTCTAAGGGATTAAGTTCGCCTTATCTCTTATTCATTCTGTTTATCTCTTATTTATTCCGTTTAAATAGGAGATAAGGCTAACCGATACAGAGGGAATCTACTCGAGATATGTTCTGGTATGATTCCTTAGCTAGTGTTGGTTGGTATCTTTGTAACCCTGGCCTCTCGGATATATAAGGGAGGTCAGGGACCCCTCTCAAAACAGCAGATCATTAGGTCATTCTACACCAAAGGCAATACAAACCACCATATAGGACATAGGGTGTTACGCATCTTGCGGCCCGAACCTGTCTAAGCTTTGTGTTCCTTGCACCTTCGAGTTCCTGATCTCGGCGTCCCTTCACCCAAAACTTACCACCTTGGGTATATCCCACGGTGGGCAGCCGGTTAAACACCGACAGCTGGCGCGCCAGGTAGGGGCACGCGTCAAAGATCCACCAGCGAGCTCGATGGCATCGTTCAAATTCATCAGGTCAGTTCCCTCCCAGGGTACGACATTCGTCTTTGGTTCATGGGTCTGCATCGCAGATGGTGTGGGCAATTTTCGGTGATTCCTCGTCAACATGAAGCCAAAGACTCCCGTTGCGGATCTCAGTAGTGACCTTGACAAGTTCGTCGATGGGCTCGACAACTTGCCGCTTCATGCCTCTGCAGCACAGATCGAGATGGAGTCTGCTCCAGTCTCGACTTCTTCTGGTGTTGCGACAACTTCCCCTGGTTTGGACTTGTTCCAATCTAGGGGTCTGCATAACCGATCTCAGCTCGGCTTGTGCGAATCGGCCACTGATCTTCAGGAGGCCAACGTCTCTGGGTTCCTCTCCATGTTAGAGAAGGACCTGGACTTGCTGCTCCAGGACAGAAAGCCTGAAGCCACCGCGTGTCGGAGGGCTTCGGGTTGTTCCAGCACCGGTGATCTGGTGGTCACCTCTTTGCCGGAAGGGCACGTTGTGCACTGTAGGAGCATGAAGCTCTCCAATCTACTCAAGGCAGAGGGTCGACTTGTGGCTCACCTCGAGCCCTTGCCCTTTCAAGAAGGCAGGCCATTGGCCACCGCGGCGGAGGGGTCGACTGAACTAGTCGACGAAAGCTCTCATGAGCTTTCCTCCCGCCAGGTGCTAATGGCCGAAGAAGGCGAGGACGGTGGGGACCTTCCCATCGTCAACTTTGAAGCGATCTCCGAAGATGAGATCACGGCCAACGCTGGTGATGAGAACAACGCCGATCATGAGGCGCGGAGGGCCAGGAACAGGGCCCGCGCAATCCGGCAGAGGAGGGCTAATGATCGAAGGCGATCTATGCATCGCGAGCTCGACCCTGAGTTTGCCGCCGTAAGCGAGCGGGGTTTCAGGACTCCGGTGGCCAACATCGCTAGGGTAAAGGCCATCCTCGAGCGCAGCCATGATCCGGAGGTGCGTCAGGCGCTCCTTTATGCACAGAGGGCCTGGATCCAGCTGGATCAGCACAACCCGGCGTCCACCATCAGGGAGGAGCGCGTGGGTGAGAGCCGGAGCCAGGCTCACAGCCGAATGGTTGGCGGCCGTCCTCAACACCAGCTCAGTAATGACAACGCTCGCGGGAGCCAGGCCCCTGGCGGGAGGCGGCAGCCACCGCAAGGGGGTCAACCGCGACAGGCCAATCATCGACTTCCTCCAGAGGACCTGTGCCAGCACATCAATGAAGGTCGCGACGCGCGGACCGTGATCTCCTCCAGACGCAAGGTCCGCGAAGAAGTCGAAACTGAAGGTACTGACTGTAGCGACCGGTTCCCTACTTTTTCTGCTCGTTTCAGCAGCTACAAGTATCCAGAGGGCTTCAAACCGATTGGAATTACCAAGTACGACAGCAAGCAAGCCCCTCAGCAGTGGCTCCGTTGCTACTCCACGGCCATTGAGGTCGCAGGGGGTTCGAACATTACCAAAGTCGTCTATTTTCCGATGGCTTTGGACCATGCGCCGCTCACATGGCTGGAAAGCCTCGACAGCAACTCCATCGACTCCTGGGAACGCCTCAAGAAAGTCTTCATCGACAACTTCCAGGGAGCGATTGCTCGTGCAGGTACTCGTCACGATCTTGCTCAGTGTAAGCAGGAACGTAATGAGCTTCTGCGGTCCTACACATGTCGTTTCTTCGACGTTTGCGCTACCATTGCCAACATCTCGGAGGACGACATCATCGATTCTTTCTACAACGGCATCACCGACCCGGGCATATACAGGGATTTTGGGCGGAACAGGCCGAAGACTGTTGCGGGCCTTCATGATATGATGCACGATTGGTCCGAGCAGGAGGAGAAGATGCGGGAGCGGTTTCCGCGGCGTCAAGACAGCAATCTGCGGCGCCCAAACGACAACCGCAACGACAAAGGCCAGCGGGACTTTTCGGGTCCACCCCGAAAATGAAAGCCAGATGATGTCATCGCGGCTATCAATCGTCCTTCGCGGGGCAAGAAGTCGAATACGCAGGAGGAGTTCGAGAAGCTCCTGCAGAAGAAGTGCCCATGGCATCCGGGCGCCAGCCACGCCGCCATCGACTGCTATCACCTTCAGAGGACGTTCAGCAACTCCGGTGGCGGAAAAAAGAACAAGAAGCCTGCTGACAAAGAACCCGAGGATGATGATCAAGAGGATCACGGGCGCAACCCGAAGTTTCAAGACGCTTCAAAGGTTGTCAACGTCATCTTCGGAGGAGACGAGGATTTTGGTTCCAGGCGGGATCAGAAGCTGCTTCTCCGGGAGATTTTGTCCATCGAGCCGGCGGTACCACGACCACTCCGTTGGTCGGAGGTCCCCATCTCGTTCTCCCGTGACGACCAGTGGACGAGCTTTTCGGAGCCTGGTAAGTTCCCCTTGGTCCTGGATCCTGTGGTGGCGGAGGTCAAGCTCACCAAGGTCCTCATCGATGGCGGGAGTGGGCTCAATCTCATCTTCATCAGCACTTTGAAGAAAATGGGCCTGGATTTCAAGGACATGCTGGCTCCCAGCAAGTCTCCCTTTTACGGCATCGTCCCATGTAACGCGGCACATCCGCTGGGTACGGTGGTCCTCCCAGTCACCTTCGGCACGCGGGAGAACTATCGTACCGAGTTCATCAAATTTGAAGTAGCTAACTTCGAATCTTCTTATCATGCCATATTGGGTCGTCCAACACTTGCCAAGTTCATGGCAGTGCCGCATTATGTCTATCTACTTCTTAAGATGCCAGGACTCGGTGGAGTACTCACCCTTCGTGGCGACTTGAAGAAATCCTATGACTGCAATCAGGAGGCGATCCAATACGCTTCGACTACTCGCGTGCCAGATGCTTCAGGAGAAGTACTCGCGGCCGCGCAGCAGCTCTCCCAGTCCGGGCTGGAGATTCCTTCCAAGAAGGCCAGCAAGTCGAGCATCCAGTCGACTGATGATGTGGCCCTCAAGATGATCTAGCTTCAGGAGGGAGATTCTTCTAAGACCGCTGTCATCGGTGCGGGCTTAGGTGACAAATAGGAACTCGCGCTCGTCAGCTTCCTTCGGGCTAACCGAGACATATTCGCATGGAAACCAGCGGATATGCCAGGGGTGCCCAGGGAGTTGATCGAGCATGCTTTGAATGTACGCCCGAAGGCTACGCCCAAAAAGCAACGCCTGCGAAGGTTTGCCCACGACAAATGTGAGGCTATTAAACCGGAGATCGCTAAACTTCTCGGGCTGGATTCATTAAAGAAGTAATCCATCCAGAGTGGGTAGCGAATCCCGTTCTTGTAAAGAAAAAGAACAATGAATGGAGAATGTGTGTCGACTACACTGATCTCAATAAGCACTGCCCAAAGGATCACTTTGGGCTCCCGCGTATTGACCAGGTCGTTGATTCGATGGCTGGTTGTGTCCTTCTCTGTTTTCTTGATTGTTACTCAGGTTATCATCAGATTGCGCTCAAGGAGGAGGACCAAATCAAGACAGCGTTTATCACCCCGTACGGGACATATGCTTACAAAACCATGTCCTTCGGGTTGAAAAAAGCAGGAGCAACATACCAGCGTGTGATCCAGATGTGCTTCGCGGATCAGCTGCACCGGAATGTTGAGGCCTATGTGGATGACGTGGTCGTCAAGACCAGGGATTCCGATAACTTGATCGCAGATTTGGAAGAAACATTTAGCAGTCTGCGCAGATTTTGGTGGAAACTCAATCCCACCAAGTGCATTTTTGGAGTACCTTCAGGGAAATTGCTCGGGTTCATCGTCAGCAACCGGGGCATTGAAGCCAACCCTGTAAAGATCACGGCCATCACTGATATGGAGGCTCTGGCCACAATCAAGGATGTGCAGAAATTAACAGGTTGCATGGCTGCCCTGAACAGGTTCATCTCCTGACTCGGGGAGAGAGGACTACCTTTCTTCAAGCTCTTAAAACGCCAAGACAAGTTCCAATGGACAGAGGAGGCCGAGCGGGCTCTACAAGACTTGAAAACTCACCTTCAGTCACCTCCAATCCTTACGGCACCGGGGCCACGGGACTGGATACATGACGTAGTTTAAAGAGGTCTAAGAGATTAAGTTCGCCTTATCTCTTATTCATTCTGTTTATCTCTTATTTATTCCGTTTAAATAGGAGATAAGGCTAACCGATACAGAGGGAATCTACTCGAGATATGTTCTAGTACGATTCCTTAGCTAGTGTTGGTTGGTATCTTTGTAACCCTGGCCTCTCGGATATATAAGGGAGGTCAGGGACCCCTCTCAAAACAGCAGATCATTAGGTCATTCTACACCAAAGGCAATACAAACCACCATACAGGACGTAGGGTGTTACGCATCTTGCGGCCCGAACCTGTCTAAGCTTTGTGTTCCTTGCACCTTCGAGTTCCTGATCTCGGCGTCCCTTCACCCAAAACTTACCCACGGTGGGCAGCCGGTTAAACACCGACAGGCAGTGGAGCTCCGAGGGCGGCGGCGGTGTTCCGGTGGCTGGGGTGCTGGGGGGCGGTGGAGCAGTAGCTAGAAAGCTTCTACAGGATGATGTAGTGTTGCTGGTGCCCTTGGCTGGGGCTGAGGGGCGGAGTAGCGTCGGGTTGAAGGCGAGGCCGAGCGGTGGCGGAGCTTAAGCTTGCCGGTGCTGTGGGGGACGACGCTCGGGTGTGGGAAAGCAAAATTGGATGGGTCAGTGAGCTGCAGGGAGTCGCGGCGGTGCTCTAGGAGCACTGGACCGGGGATGGGAAGTGGCGTGGGCGGCTGACGACGGCGGCCAGAGGCTGCGGCGGCGCTCCGGCAGGGTGTGGTGGTCGGGAAAGGGAAATTCAGTGGAAATGCACTGGTGTGAGCGTAAGAAGGAGTCCGTGGGAAGCTCGAGGACGTGCTTAAGGCCTAGAAGAAGGCGTGGTTGCGCGGGAGCAGGAGCTGGCAAGCTGGCGGGAGGTGTGGCGGCTCGGGCAGTGGCGGCGCGACGTGGAGAGGCAGGAGCAGGCCAGCGCGGGCCGGGGATGCGGCAGCGCGGGTGCTGGGGCGGCACGTGGCACGGCTTAGAGCGGTGTGGGGGCGGCCGGTGCGCGGCACATGGCCGGTGAGGGCGGCGACGCGTCGGGTGCAAAGAAACAGAGGAGCCGAGGGCTGGAGGTAGATGAAGGGGACCTGTTTGCAATTTCCCGAAAGTGCAGGAACTCCACTGTAAAGCCTAGATAACTTTCAAACCATAGCTCAAATGAAAATGTGTCCAAAAGAAAAAGTGTAGGGTGCAACAAGATATACAACTTTGCTTTAAGGTTCAGTTGCAAAAGAGATAATGATTTGAATATACTTTGAAACTTGGCTAAATTTTAAACTTTAATTAAATCCTATTTAAAAACTACACTACACTTACATCCTATGTGTAGTTTCATCTATATTTGTGATTTAAAAGCAAGTTCTTTACTTTTGCAAAACAACCTTCATATATTTGGATTTTACCTCCCATTCTCACCCATTTAACACTAAAGGACCTAAATTTTCCAGAATATATAAAAATATCCTTTTCCCTTTGTATTTAAATTTTAGCACATACACAAGATCAAACATGCACACATTATACTAGAATTTAGTGTATTTTATTACTAAGTACCTGAACATTACAGAGAAGACCTTCGCGCTCATCAAAATTAAAAGGGAAAGCTGAGTATCATCAAGTCTCTTGTGACTATACTTTTCAAATTCCTAGTGATCATTATGCTTCTATTCTCCATGAAGAAAGATGAAACCATCAAGGAGATGTATAATTGAATTGTCACACCCGGTTTTTGAGGATAAAACCGAATGCATAAATATATGTATGCCAGGATCAAGTTCCATACATATAGTGACTTCATAAGTGAATAATCAGCAACAGTATCATGAAAAGATAATTAAAAGACTATAAAGACTATCAGAGTTATAGAGCTTATCCTGAAAACGAAGACTCCAAACTTCATAGGCAATCGACCGGGGGTTGTGTAGGCCTAGGACTCAGCATCATCTTCAAAAAACTTCACATCACTTTCTCCTCTGAGCAGCAATTATAACAAGCGTGCGTGAGTACACTTATGGTTGGTACTCAGCAAGTGTTGGGAATTATATGACATGAAGGCCAAAATCAAGGAAAGGCTAACTGGATTACTGCGATAAGCAATTTTAGTTGATCAAGTTTTATTAGCACCTGATTACTAAGGTATAAGTTCATACCAAAACCCACATTAAAAGAGAGAGAAGAGATACAATATAAGCATAACCAAAACCATAAACATGGTCCACGATTTAATTTATCTTCAAGTTCAATTATCATGTGAGGGTCCAAACCGCTCTTAACCATGAACACAGCTGATATATCAGTTTTCACTCTGCAGAGGTTGTACACTTTACCCACAATTCGTGTTTTCCTTGATGCTCGGGTTTGTAAGGCCCTTAAACACTTCCAACGTGAGTGACAGGGATTCACTACGAGGCCTTTACAAAGATTCCCTAACTTGCAACGGTCCGCTAAGGTTTCAGGCCGCAGTGGTCATAATCCTCCCTAATGAGGCGGTACCTTAGCCAAGGACCATACATAAAGCCTCCAAGAGGACTGAGCTATACCCCATCAATGCACTCCCCTCTTACCCTTTCTGTAAGATCATTACAAGCTAAAGTTTCTAATTAGTTAGCCAAGACCAGAGCCATATAGTATTGTGGCTGCACTATTTTACTAGGTGGTTCTCCATGTTTCAATTAATGCAATGATCTTAATTATCATCAATAAAATATTGCATAAGATGTGTAAACCAATGTAACACGATTTTCAGATTATCCAACCAAAAATCTAAGTAAAAGCAACTAGCGTAGCTACAACATAAATATAATAACCCAGATTTAATCAAGGAAGTTTAATAAAAACTAGGCACATCCTTAGTTTGGGATCCATCATATTCTAGACACATGCATGCATATAAAATAAATGTGTGTGTTTATAAAGTTATTAGGACTGAAGTATGATCAAGGACCACTTGCCTTTCTTTTAGAGAATAGCTGCTCAGAGTTTTTAACTCTTGTTCTTGAAACTCTAAATCTTCAAAGATCTTGGATCGCGCTCCTTCTAACGTTGCAGAAGCATCGGACCGAAGTATACAAGCAAGCAAACAAACAAGAACAACTAAGAACGGGTATACCAAACAAAAGGAAAGCTTTAAAAGAGCGTACAAAAGGATCGGGCTCGTTGTTACGGTCACAAGAGCGAAAGAAACGCGGAAAACGGAGCTAGGGTTGAAAAGAAACAGCTATCGGAAGATTTATATTATAAAAGAGAACAAATAAACTATAAGCTTCATTTATTTTAATTTGGAAAGCTAATATAAAAGATATAAAAGAGAAATATCCCTAGTTATAATTAACTTACATTATATTTGCATTTATAAAGATGAGGTACAACTTAGTCAAAATTATATATATAATTGTCCATGTACAATTTATCCTGATTAAATAATTAATTAGAAAAGAAACCGGTGAGAGCATCTCAATGTCGAACTTTATGGTTCGTTTTGAACTAAACAAATTAAATTACAAACATATTTAAGTTGTATTAATCAAATTAACATTAATTATGAAAACCGGAGTAAAGACTTAATTGGATTTTATTTCGAAAAAATAGATGAGAGGATATTATTCAAATTAAATTGATATCTAATTTTAAAAGCAGGAATTACAGTACAACAACACTACTAAACGATAGCTTAGGGTTTTAGAAGACTAACGCAAGAAAAAATGGATCGAAACGGATCTAAAACGCGGAAACTACGCATGAAACAAGGTTGCAGGGACCTATACATAATTAACTATAGACTTCAGGGGCTAGTAGCAAAGGATTACAAGACACAGAAAATAGTGCTTGCAAATTTGGAAAAGTTCAGGGTTAGATCTGAAAAATTCCACGGTGGGGCTGGATTGAGAAGATGTATTAGATCTAGGGGGTTTTCTGCAAATTTCGCAAGACACAGAAAATTACACGATAATTACAGAATTCCTCGGGGGCTAAATTGCAAAAAGCTTGAAACAACCCCAATGGTGGCCGGCGGGCACAATTTCTCAAATTTCCATCGTTCTAGGGCACGAGAGATCGCAAGGAGCGGGGCAAATGAAAGCGGACGACGAGGGGATTCGATTCCATACCTTACTTACCGCGGGGATGCATTGTGGTGATTGAATTTTGCGGAAGAAGAGGCGGCGGCGGGTCTGTTCATGGTGGCAGCTCCTCTGTTCATCGCGGCGGCCTGCAGGGCATCAGGGCAGTGCAGGAGGAGGGGTCGGCGCTAGGCAAGGCCAGGACGTGCAGGGGGAGGGGGGGCGACGGCATCTGTTGGCGCCCGGACTCGGCCGGCGGCAGCTCTGTTCGTGCGCATGGTGGCGCCTCTGTTTGTCCTGGGGGTGGTTCTGCAGGTGGCTCGCACGGGCAGGGGGAAGGACACGTCCCATGGTGGTCGGCGGCCTGCTCTGGTGGTGTAGGAGGGAGGGGGTGGCGGTGTTGCAAGTCTAGGTGCACAGGGCAGGAGCAGCACGGCAGTAGGGGTGGCGGGGGGTGGCAGCGCTGCGGCAGGAGATGCACAGAAGGGCGACGACGCTCGTGGTGGCGCAGCAGCAGGAGGTCGGCGACACTGCAGGTCTGGCGCGCGGAGAGCAGGGCCTCGGGCAAAGGAGGGACAGCGGCGAGGCACGGCGCGCCGCAGGGAAAGAATAGAGCCAAGGCGCGTAGGGGCTAGGGCCGACAGCAGGTGGAAGGCGTGGTTGTAGGGCACAGAAGGTGCGGCGCGTGTTTAAATAGACTTGAAGATATCGTGCTGGGCTCAAATTCGGATGAGGAGTATAGACCTAAAATGAGTTCTGTATGTGATAGCGTTTGATCCAGGGACTATCACAATGATACAGGGAGTTGGATTCCTCGATGTGGGAACCCGGTTCATTTCAGTTGGTATCAGAACCATACTTGATCGTAGCACAAGTCCTAGACATGGTCGGTAGACCTAGGAGAATCTATACGCTTCTATCTATTTACTATATTACCTTGAACTATTTTTTGTTGCTACCTTGACTCAATTTCCTCCCTCCGCTCTTGATTTATTCTCTTACCTACGCTGACTCAGTTCTTACGTTCCTACGCAGAGTAGAAGCCGTGATGATGACCACAATGGAGAGTGTGAGCCACGACCCCGAGCTTTACGCGCAGTACCACCAGAGGGGTGTCCTCAAGTGGTTTGAGCGTGTAGTGGAGCACATTAGCATCAACCGGACGTGCGTCAAGCTCTCCTTGAAGACAACCTCCACCCACCCATACCACTCCAAGACCGCCACACTCGTCGTCATGCCAGACCCCGCAGTACCCGACTTCGAGAGTAAGATGGTCTACAGTTCCGGCTTACTCACCGAGACAGCAGTTCAGTTAGCAGCTCAGAAGATGATGATGGAACTACTCACCCAGTACTGGCAGGCCAAGTTTGCGGGTTCCTCTTTCCGCTTGTTACCTCGGGCAGTCCTGCCCAACGAGGATCCCGAGGTCGTGTACATCGAGATGTTCGCTGCCCCAATTCAGGAGACCAGAAGGGACCAGCCCTTGGTGCACACCACCGGGTCCTACCTCTACGACCTGGATCACCTGATGGTGAACCTCTCCCTGGAGAGCCAACGACTCCACCAGGGATTCTATGAGAGCGTGAGACACATCGACGTACTCGAGCACGAGATCCTAGGGTGGAGCCGGATCTACACTGCAGCTCAGGCGGACTCCCGCAACAACCAGGTGAACTATGTGGAGACGAACATGAGGCGTGAGGCAGAAGTCCAGCTGAGGATGGCCGCTGAAGTGAAGCTACTCTAGTCCGAGACCAAGCTCCAGAAGCTCCAGGTCGAGAAGGCCAAATGGGAGCGCAAGGAGAAGGACTACCTCACCTCTATCAGCAAGCTCAAGGGTAGGGTGACTGACAGTGAGGCTGAGTGCCGCCAGCTACAGACCCAGGTGGAGGATCAGCAGGACTTCATGACCCTCCACGGCTACCTAGAAGCCAAGGTGGAGGACAAGGTGAAGGAACTTGATACCAGGTTGGAGAGAAACAAGGGAAACATCACCATGCTGACCCACACTGCAGTGTACCTTCATGACAAGGCCGCCCGCGCCATGCAGATGTGGGAGATCTCTGACTCGATCCGTGTCGACGAGATCCATAAGCTGAGAAACTAGCTACCTGAGGGGAGCCAGCCCATGGTGAGGAAGGAGGACTTCAAGCTCATCCCCACCAAACTCCGTCTACACCTGTGCCCCCATGAGGAGATGCCACCTGCCGTCGAGACTGAGGAGGTGGTGGAGGCTGTCGCAGCCATCGACGCCATCTTTCCAGTAGACCCGGAGGACTACAAGCGCGTGCTGACCTATAAGAAGTCACGCATCACCTTCTACTAGGGAGTGAGTCAGAGTCATAGGATAATGGTAGGTGTAGGATAGGTAGCTGCCGATGACCCATTCTAGCGTGAGTCTTCATGAGTATTGTATTAAGCCGATGTCATGTTTCCGGCTAGTGTCCAGTGTTGTCACGAGATGTTCAGGTAGACACGTTAGGAGTAACCCCTTTTTTTAGACTTTCATGATGTGTTATTAGCGTGTGAGTTGGGGGTGTTATCTTGAAGGTGTAAGAGTGACCTCGAGATAACGCCGGTGTTTCCTTGTATTACCTGAATGATGTATGAATGGATGGATTTTATGGATGTTATTGCTTTTAATCTTGCACCTTTTTGGGTGATTGAAATGCTTTTGTTTTTGTGTGTATTCTTTTACCTTGGGTGGTGAGTGATGAAGTTGACTTGAGAGAGTTCCCCTGTCACCTTACACAGGAAATGTCGATCTGGAGATCCGACAGCTTGATGGTCCGCTTCGAGCAAGCCGCTCAGGAGGAAGCCGGAGCTGAGGCACGCGGATGAGGCCGCGAGTTGGCCGCGGACGCTTGCGTGCTGCCCTAGCACGTGCCCCGGCAGTGGGATGTGGAAGAGGTAGAGGACCTGCGACATGAGCCACACCCCTGTGACGCCCTGAAAATTTACTTAATAAAATCGTGCGCTAGAGTGATTCGTGAAAACGGTTCAACATCAAAACCCTAACCCGAACCGAAGTACTGATCCGTTCCGCATCGCCCACCCACGCGCGACCGTCCGCCGAGATTTACGCAGACGCGACTCCCCTCTTTTTCTTCCTCTCCTCGCGCGAATACCGCGCGCATGGCCGACCGGCCGCGACCGCTACCGCAATTAGCGCCGGCGCTTCTCGTGTCGCGCACGAATCCCCGCACGCGCGTGGCCGCGGTCGCCGCCGCGGCCGGCGCCGACGCATCTCTCCCCTCTCTCTCTCCTTTCTTTTCCCCCCTTCCATTTCTTTTCTCCCTTTTCTCTTTCTCTTTCTCCCTTTTTCTTTTCTCTTTCCTTTTTCTCTCTTTCTTCCCTTCTCTCTTTTCCCTCTCCCTCTTCCCTTCCCGGTCTCCTCTGCCGCTCGCCCGCGCACCGCCCAGGCCGAGCGCCGCGCTGGCCCGGCCGTGCTGCCGCGTGCCCACCCCGCGTGCTCCGCGTGCCCGCGTACCGCGCTGACCGCCTCACCGCGCCACCCGTCGCCGCACGCCCGCCCTGGCCCGCGCCTCGCCGCGCCGCCCGCGCGCGCAAGGGCGCGTGCCGCGCCGCCCGTTGCTGGCGCCCTGCCCGACCGCGCGCACGCCGTCCCCTCCTGGCCGCTGTGGCCGCACAGCGCCCCGCCCTCGGTGCCCTCGCCGTTCGACGACGAACACAAGCCGCCGGGGCACCATTAATGGCGCCCCGTGCAGCCGCCGGCCGCCACCCTCCCCCGGGGGCCCCCTTCTCCGCCGCCCTCTCCCTATAAAACCCCCCACCACCGCGCAGCCGCCTCCCCACGGCCTCCACCGCCACCTGCAGCTCCTCCCCAAGCCCACAGAGCCGCCGCCACCACAGCCTCCCCTGCCGCCCGCCGCCCACCGTGGGGGCATCCCCTCGCTCCACCTCGGCCCGAGGTAAGGCCGGGGATGGGTTCCCCGCGCCCCCCTCCCGCTTTTCCCTCACTCCCGGGCCGCCGCCGTGCCCCGGCCGGCCGGGTCAGGCCACCGCCGGCGCCCCCTATCCATCCTCTGTTTCTGTCACGGGGGAGGAGAGGAGGAAGAAACCCTTTTGCCCAAAACCCCCTGCTGTTTCCTGTTTTCCCAAAGAGAAAACCCCCCCCCCTCTCCTTTAATTATTCTTTTGCTAATGAGACCCCCATTCTTTTTATTATTACGAGCCAAACCCCTCGGTGTACAAACCTAGTTATACCCGATACATTTCAACATACTCAGATTATTTCTAGGAATCGTAAATAGGCCCTTTCTCTTTTCGGATATTTACGAACAAGCCCTTGGACCCCCGTTTGAGCCCTGAAACCGCCTTTCGCGCGTCATTTTATGTGCGAAATGACCTCCGATCGACCCGAAACTTTACCACGCCCTTTCTAGTATAGATTTAGCCATGCCATTAAGAAACCACCCAGAGATATTGCCCCGACCTCCGTAACTAAGTTATTTCCGATTCAAGCTCAACGATAAAAGCTTTTAGTTCTTGTGCTTGATTGTGTGCCTGTTTGTTTGCGTCGTAGGACACGGAGTGAACGAGGAAGGTCCCGACTGTGACCAAGCGAACGAGGACCAGTTCTGCAACCCCGAGCCCGAGGGACAGTGCTTCGATCAGGACCTCCCGCAAGGGTTTGACGATGGCAAGTTCAATTCCGCCCTTTGATGCATATTTTTGTCCTAGATTTTATAAACACAACCCAGTGGCCGTTTTATAAAATTGCATGGTTTTGCGTGCCGAAAACATGGTAGGATAGCCACCTTACTTATGATAACCATACCTTGACCATTTGATTTTGCAAAGAAAGTGTGTGTGCGTGTGGGAAGGGATAAGGTGTGGTTTTGAAAAGTGAGTTAGACGGGATGGATGGCATTTCTGTGTGAATTGCCGTTGGTGTGCTCGTACCTGTGTGGTTGAGCGTGGAAGGGAGATATCCATCTTGTCACCCCTAAGGACCGAGTTGATGTGTCGTCTCACCTAGCTTCCTGTCGTGCAAACCACTTGACCGTTGTATGGGCAACGGCTTGGCCTAACCCCACTAGTTAGTCTGATAGCCATCAGGAGGGCTGGGAGCAACGGGTGATCAAGGAGACAGGATAAGCTCTGTGTGACTTATGCCCCAGTTAAACCTCGGTGACAGGTCGAATGACCCCTTGATAGAACCCGTGGTGGCTAGTCAGGTCTAGCTAAGGTGGGTAAGGGCTTCGATGGGATCTGCACCGGCACTAAGGTGTTCGTGCTGTGGTACCCCACCTGTGGGTAAAGTTGCACACCTCTGCAGAGTTAAAATCTATTCGAATAGCCGTGCCCACGGTACTGGGCAAGTTACGGTGTGGTCACATAACTAGTGTTTCTCTCTGGGAATGGCTGAGCTGGTGTGAGTTGTTTGGAAAGTATCCGGCGGTTGTGCCGCGTGCTACGGCGGACGGGGAGTCCGGTAGCGATTTAAAACGGGAATCCTGTGTGGATCCACATTGTGTGTTCTTTGATATTTGAAAACTTATTTTGAAAATATTTTCCAAAACGAACTCTTGCATATAACCGAGTTTTCCGTAAATGAACCCTAACTCCTATCTTGAATATTTCCTGTGCATTTAATTCTGTTGTATCCCCCCCGTGGGTGTGATTGGACTTGCTGAGTACGTTTGTACTCACCCCGTTCTTACTTTACAGTGGAGGATCCCGACTACATCCCCGAGAACGACGAGTAGGGTCCCGTCCTGCACCCAGTCTTGCCTGTGGGTGAGGTCACCGTTGGAGCTCCGCATGGCGCAAGACTCTGATGATCCCCTGTTCGTAGTTAGTGTAGTAGTATGGGCTTTTGTTGTAATCCTCGCGATAGTGGCGCTTCACTGCCCATTACCGCGAAGAGTTGTACGGTGATGTACCATCTGATGTAATAAAAGTGTTATCAGCCTCCTGGGACTGATAAAGTAACACTTTTAAGTCTTCCCTGATGGGGGGACGCTTCAGGTGGTATCAGAGCCGTAGGCTGGCCGTAGGACGTGACCCTAGGAGCGAAACCTTTTTTTTTAGGCCCGAGGACTTGTTCTGACTTCGATATTTTTCTGCACGAACACTCACCACTGGTTTTTACCCTGTTCCAGATGGCTGACAACGGATGGGTCAACGGAGTCTGCTACGCAGAGCCTGGCCTTCCTAAGTTATTGTTGCTCAGCCTGGAACGCGTTGGGGTCATGGAAACGCCGGAGTACGCCTACCGAGAATACATCTCCGGTGGCACCCTTCGGTGCGACACGATGATCTTTGTGGAGAGAAGCCCCCGCTACCCTGAGGTGGACCCTTGGTTCATCTCCACAAAGGGCTTCCGATTCCCCGACACCTACCGAAAGGCCGCCCGTAAAGCCTTACGCCGACTGCGTGTGCTCTATAGGCACCACCTTCAGCGGACTCCTATGGGATTTTTCCCACCCACTGAAGGTAGAGGACGCACTTGGATTGCCCGGATGAGGGGACTTGGACGAGAAGAAGAGGATCTAGAAGATACGGTCTCCCACCTGTCTATCTACCTTACGGGCTTAGATGCGCTCTGCAACGAGCAGGCGGCACAACTGAGGAAATTAATCCATGGAGTTGAAAAGTTAACCCAGGAGCTGGAGGAACAACGGACAAGAGCCGCAACCGCCGAGTATTCCTTAGCCGCCCTCCAAGCCCAGATGCAAGAATACGAGACCCGCAACGGAATAGGTGGGTGGATCGAAGAAGAAGAAGAAGAACCCATGGAGACCCATTGGGACAAGGGTACTCAGACCGAAAACGAGATGGATCGGTTCCTGCCAATAAAGAAGCGCTCCATCAGGACCGAGGAAGAATCCCCATGATAGGATTAGCACCCCTAGCAAAAACCCTACCCGAATGACCACGTATCCATGAAAGTTGTACCACCCTTGTTGTAATAATGAATATCATCTACTCCCGTTGCACCTATACCAGATTGTTCACCCTGTTTCTGTTTCAGATGGCTGAGGAAGGATGGACCCAGGGCGATTGCCAAGCTGCACCTGGATTCCCCAGCCTCTTGATCAACACCCTCGAAGACCTTGGCGTTACGGAGCGCCCAAGGTACTACAGCCGAGAGTACGAGCACCATGGTACCCTCCGCTGCAGGGTGATCCTGGTCATCGCCAGGAGCAACCGCTACCCCGACATCCAGCCCTGGCGGGCGACCGCCACAGGGTTTAGACACCAAGACACCTACCCCTTGGCCATCAGAAAAGCACTCCGTTATTCGTGCCGGATTTTTGAAGAACACCTCGCCCCTACACCAGCGAAGTTCTTTCCGCCGGCCATCAGAACCCCAGTCTGGGAAGCGCGCATGAGAAACCTGGAGCGACGTCGCCACGAAGAAGGCCCCCTGTACCAAGTGGCTACTTACCTAGCCGCCCTGGACCAACTCTTTGACGAGCAAGCCAACCTTCTGAGGGAGCAGACTCACCGAGCCGAGCAAGCAGAGCTCGCGGTGAGGATACAGCAGATCCGAGCCGCCCATGCCGAGGCGAGAGCCGCAGCCGCGGTCAGTAGCGAAGCCGTCGCCCAAGAAAGCCTCAGGCAGGCCCGTGACCGGCGTATGCAAGATTGGACCCAAAGTGGAACACCAGTCCCGGCGATAGGGGAAGACCACGTTTTACTCGGGACACCCGTCATAGGGTGGGGATCACTCTTTGGGAGCACACGAGCCCCACCCGAGAATCCTGAAAGTTCTGCTGCCGCCGACGAAGGGGATGCTGCAATGCAGCCCCTGACTGATGGGAACCCAGAAGACGGCGAGCGAGAACCTCTCACCCTGTCCGCCCCGGAAGAAGACACACCACGCAAGTAGAATGACCGACGCCATCCCGGTGATGCCCCCCCCAGCCTTTCTGTTTACGCCGTACCCTTAAGACAAGACCCTGGATGAGTAGCACGAGGCCTAGCCTTACCCTAAGTTGTACCCCCTCGCAGTAATAAAATGGTTCGTACTTGTTGTTTGTGATGTTGTGTGCTGATGTGTTGTGTGCTGCTTAATTATATGGATATCGGCAGAAGGTAGATTCTGCCTTATATACGAATCAAACAACTTAAACATCACATAACCGTAACCCCAATTTACCCAATCAACAGGTGACTCCCCGGAACATCGCGAGGGCCTCCCGCGGCCGGAACCCCGTAGCCGCTAGTGTCGGAGCACATCCCGTTGAACAAGATCTCCCCCAAGGAGAACAAGAAGTAAGCCAGAACCGAGGGGGAAGCCAGGAAGGAGAACAACTACCGCCACCCCCACCCCTCGGAGACCTGGCGCAGATCATCCACAACCAAACTCTCATACTGGAAACCCTGGCGAATGCCCTCATTAACCGGCAGCCACGAGGGCAGAACATGAACGACAAGCTGACGGCCTTTCTAAGGACCAAGCCACCAACCTTCGCCGGATCTTGCAACCCGTTGGATGCTGACGACTGGTTGCGAGTAATTCAGAGGAAGCTTGAACCATTCGAATGCCAGGACCGGGATAAAGTCCTTCTGGCAGCCCACCAGCTCACCGGAACGGCATTATCCTGGTGGGAAAACTATTGTGCTGCAGCCGAAGATGCCTCCACCATCACCTGGGGAGAATTTGTAAGGGAGTTCCGCCGCTACCACATTCCTTCAGCCACTATGAAGCGCAAGGCGGATGAATTCCGCGCACTACAACAAGGGAATATGACGGTGGAAGAATACACCCACCGGTTCATAGAATTGGCCCGATATGCGCCGGAAGAGGTGAACGACGACGACAAAAAGCAAGACATGTTCAAGAAGGGGTTAAGCCCTGAGCTACGGACCTTGCTTACTCCCCAAATCTATCCGGACTTCAACACCCTAATGAACAAGGCCATCCTCACGGAAAGGGCCAAGGCCGAAGAAAGAAAGGACAACAAACGCAAGTTCTTGGAAAGCAAGGCTCGCCAACAAGACCGTTTCCAGAAGCCGAGAAATTCCAGCTATACTGCACCAGGAACTCAGGCCCCGATGCAGTATAGAACTCAGTCCCAGGTGACAGGAGCACAGGCCCCGCCTAAAAGCCAGAATACCTCGAGGGCCCCGCAAAGCAATGCAAGTCAGGCCACCCCCGACAACAACAATGTTAGGGCTTGTTTCAACTGCCGGGAGACAGGGCACTTCATCGCCAATTGCCCCTACGCCAAGAATAAGCCGGCAACGTCGACCTTCTCCAACACAGTGAATGGGCCCAGACCAGCCCTGACCGGTGCCAACCGAGTGCCCGTCCGCAACAACGACAACGGCCAGCAGGCGAAGCAGCAATCGTTTGGACGAGCCCGCGTCAATCACATCGACGCGCAGGAGGCTCAAGAAGCTCAGGGCGTAGTGCTCGGTGAGTACTTAGTCAACTCAGCTCTGGCGACAGTATTATTCGATTCTGGAGCATCGCACTCGTTTATATCCTCGAGCTATGTGGAGAAACACAAAATACCTACAGTACTACTAAAAACACCCCTATTAACCCGGACGCCTGGAGGCGACATCAATTGCCAATTAGGTTGTTCACGGGTAAGGATCAACTTAAGTGGGGTAGACTTTCTAGCAGATTTGGTAGTACTTAAGCCTGGGGGAATAGACGTGATCCTTGGGATGGATTGGTTAAGCCGACACAATGGTCTCATAGGCTGCACTGATAAAGTGGTACACCTAACCAACCACGAAGGAGTACAAGTGCTCTGCCGTACCCGGGATAGTAAATTTGACCCAATGGTATTTAGCATGGAAGCCAAGCCCTTAGAAGGAGTCCCGGTAGTAAACGAATACCCAGATGTATTTCCTGAAGAGCTTCCCGGTATGCCGCCGGACAGGGATATAGAATTCGTCATAGACCTTATTCCCGGAACCTCTCCGATAGCCAAGAGACCCTATAGGATGGCGGCCTCGGAATTGACAGAATTAAAGAAGCAACTAGAAGAACTGCAACGGATTGGTTTCATCAGACCAAGCTCGTCGCCTTGGGGAGCCCCAGTCCTGTTTGTCAAAAAGAAAGATGGGAGTATGAGGATGTGTGTAGATTACCGGGCACTGAATGAAGTTACCATTAAGAACAAGTACCCCCTCCCTAGGATTGATGACCTTTTCGATCAGCTAAAAGGAGCCAAGTACTTTTCCAAGATCGATCTAAGGTCAGGGTACTTCCAGCTCAAGATTAGAGAAAGTGACATCCCCAAAACAGCTTTTGTCACCCGCTACGGGCAGTTTGAGTTCACCGTAATGTCCTTCGGACTAACCAACGCCCCTGCCTACTTTATGAACCTCATGAACAAAGTGTTTATGGACGAGCTGGATAAGTTTGTCGTAGTCTTTATCGACGACATACTTATCTACTCTAAGAGTATTCAGGAACATGAGCAACATCTGCGGGTAGTATTGGAAAAGCTGAGGGCACATAGGCTATATGCCAAGTTCAGCAAGTGCGAATTCTGGCTGGAGAGAGTAGCTTTTCTTGGTCACATTCTGACTGCGGAAGGCGTAGCAGTGGACCCAGAGAAGGTTGAAGCCGTATCCAATTGGCAGCAACCGACTAACGTTAGTGAGATCAGAAGTTTTCTTGGATTAGCCGGATACTATCGGAGATTTATTGAGGGATTCTCCAAGTTAGCCCGACCCATGACGGAACTTCTTAAGAAGGAGAAAAAGTTCGCTTGGACAGAATCCTGTGAGAGGAGCTTTCAAGAATTGAAGCGAAGACTGACAACCGCCCCAGTGCTGACCCTACCGGACATTCATCGGGACTTTGTCATCTATTGTGACGCATCCCGACAAGGATTAGGGTGCGTACTGATGCAAGACGGGAAAGTCGTTGCATATGCCTCCCGCCAACTCAAGACTCATGAGCAGAACTATCCGACCCATGATTTGGAACTAGCAGCTGTAGTGCATGCTCTTAAAATTTGGAGACATTACCTGATCGGGAATAAGTGTGAGGTTTACACCGACCACAAGAGTCTGAAGTATATCTTTACCCAGCCGGATTTAAATTTGAGACAGAGAAGATGGTTGGAGTTGGTCAAGGACTATAATTTGGAAATTCAGTATCACCCCGGAAAGGCGAATGTAGTAGCCGACGCCTTAAGCCGGAAGTCCTATGGGCCCAAGGATGACAACCTGCGTGAGGAAATGGCACGATTAAATGTGCACATTGTTCCTCGAGGTTCCAGCCATGTGTCAAGCGTCCAATCAACCCTAGAGGATAGAATTAGAGAGGCTCAAAGCTCGGATCAGGAGTTAATGAAAATCTGCAAACAAACTGGAGAAAACAAAGCGCCGGGTTTCAGAGTAGACGGTAAGGGGACATTATGGTACGAGGATAGGATTTGTGTGCCCCAGAATGGAGATTTCCGGCAATTGATCATGGACGAAGCCCATAACTCGGCTTACTCCATCCACCCAGGATCCACCAAAATGTATATGGACATAAGGCAAAAATACTGGTGGAATGGAATGAAAGCGGATATCGCACGATTTGTGGCACATTGCGATACCTGCCAAAGGATCAAGGCCGAACATCAAAAGCCGGCAGGATTATTGCAACCCTTGCCTATCCCGGTTTGGAAATGGGATGAGATAGGGATGGACTTTGTAGTGGGACTACCTCGAACGCAGAAGGGACACGATTCCATATGGGTAATTGTGGATCGACTCACTAAATCGGCACATTTCATACCCGTAAGGACCACTTATGGCGGAGAAAGGCTGGCAAAACTTTACGTGGAAAATATAGTGAAGTTACATGGAGTGCCCAGCAGAATCGTCTCGGATAGAGGTACCCAATTTACATCTAGGTTTTGGAAAAGCCTACATAAAGCCATGGGCACTAAGTTAGATTTTAGCTCCGCATACCACCCACAGACGGATGGTCAAACCGAGAGGGTGAACCAGATAATGGAAGATATGCTAAGAGCATGTGTCCTGACCTACGGAAACGATTGGGAACAAAGTCTGCCCTATGCAGAATTTTCGTACAATAATAGTTACCAAGCTAGCCTGGGTATGTCGCCATTCGAAGCCCTCTACGGAAGAAAGTGCAAAACTCCCTTAATGTGGTCGGAAGTTGGAGAACGTGCCCTAGAAGGACCCGACTTCATAAAAGAAGCAGAAGAAAAAGTAGCGGAGATCCGCGAGAAACTGAAAGCAGCCCAGTCCCGACAAAAGAGCTATGCAGACAGGAAGAGGCGGGAGCTAAGCTTCAATCCGGGAGATTTTGTTTATCTCAAAGTCTCACCCATCCGAGGAACGCGAAGGTTTCAAGTACAAGGAAAATTGGCCCCCCGATACATTGGACCATATCAAGTTCTAAAGAAAGTCGGAGCCGTGGCGTACCGACTAGAGTTACCAGAAGAAATGTCAGATATACACCCAGTGTTCCATGTCTCGCAATTAAGAAGGTGTCTGAGAGTACCCGAGGGGGAACATGTGCTGGTGGAAACAATAGACCTGCAGCCGGATTTGCGATATCAGGAAGTGCCGGTCAAGATTCTAGACACTGTCACTAAGAGGACCAGAAACTCTGAGGTGCGGATATGCAGGGTTCAATGGAGCAGACACGGAATAGAAGAAGCAACCTGGGAACGCGAGGAGGCGCTAAAGAAGGAGTTTCCCCATCTGTTTAGGAGCCAGCCGAATCTCGAGGACGAGATTCATTTAAGTGGGGTAGGTTTGTGACGCCCTGAAAATTTACTTAATAAAATCGTGCGCTAGAGTGATTCGTGAAAACGGTTCAACATCAAAACCCTAACCCGAACCGAAGTACTGATCCGTTCCGCATCGCCCACCCACGCGCGACCGTCCGCCGAGATTTACGCAGACGCGACTCCCCTCTTTTTCTTCCTCTCCTCGCGCGAATACCGCGCGCATGGCCGACCGGCCGCGACCGCTACCGCAATTAGCGCCGGCGCTTCTCGTGTCGCGCACGAATCCCCGCACGCGCGTGGCCGCGGTCGCCGCCGCGGCCGGCGCCGACGCATCTCTCCCCTCTCTCTCTCCTTTCTTTTCCCCCCTTCCATTTCTTTTCTCCCTTTTCTCTTTCTCTTTCTCCCTTTTTCTTTTCTCTTTCCTTTTTCTCTCTTTCTTCCCTTCTCTCTTTTCCCTCTCCCTCTTCCCTTCCCGGTCTCCTCTGCCGCTCGCCCGCGCACCGCCCAGGCCGAGCGCCGCGCTGGCCCGGCCGTGCTGCCGCGTGCCCACCCCGCGTGCTCCGCGTGCCCGCGTACCGCGCTGACCGCCTCACCGCGCCACCCGTCGCCGCACGCCCGCCCTGGCCCGCGCCTCGCCGCGCCGCCCGCGCGCGCAAGGGCGCGTGCCGCGCCGCCCGTTGCTGGCGCCCTGCCCGACCGCGCGCACGCCGTCCCCTCCTGGCCGCTGTGGCCGCACAGCGCCCCGCCCTCGGTGCCCTCGCCGTTCGACGACGAACACAAGCCGCCGGGGCACCATTAATGGCGCCCCGTGCAGCCGCCGGCCGCCACCCTCCCCCGGGGGCCCCCTTCTCCGCCGCCCTCTCCCTATAAAACCCCCCACCACCGCGCAGCCGCCTCCCCACGGCCTCCACCGCCACCTGCAGCTCCTCCCCAAGCCCACAGAGCCGCCGCCACCACAGCCTCCCCTGCCGCCCGCCGCCCACCGTGGGGGCATCCCCTCGCTCCACCTCGGCCCGAGGTAAGGCCGGGGATGGGTTCCCCGCGCCCCCCTCCCGCTTTTCCCTCACTCCCGGGCCGCCGCCGTGCCCCGGCCGGCCGGGTCAGGCCACCGCCGGCGCCCCCTATCCATCCTCTGTTTCTGTCACGGGGGAGGAGAGGAGGAAGAAACCCTTTTGCCCAAAACCCCCTGCTGTTTCCTGTTTTCCCAAAGAGAAAACCCCCCCCCTCTCCTTTAATTATTCTTTTGCTAATGAGACCCCCATTCTTTTTATTATTACGAGCCAAACCCCTCGGTGTACAAACCTAGTTATACCCGATACATTTCAACATACTCAGATTATTTCTAGGAATCGTAAATAGGCCCTTTCTCTTTTCGGATATTTACGAACAAGCCCTTGGACCCCCGTTTGAGCCCTGAAACCGCCTTTCGCGCGTCATTTTATGTGCGAAATGACCTCCGATCGACCCGAAACTTTACCACGCCCTTTCTAGTATAGTTTTAGCCATGCCATTAAGAAACCACCCAGAGATATTGCCCCGACCTCCGTAACTAAGTTATTTCCGATTCAAGCTCAACGATAAAAGCTTTTAGTTCTTGTGCTTGATTGTGTGCCTGTTTGTTTGCGTCGTAGGACACGGAGTGAACGAGGAAGGTCCCGACTGTGACCAAGCGAACGAGGACCAGTTCTGCAACCCCGAGCCCGAGGGACAGTGCTTCGATCAGGACCTCCCGCAAGGGTTTGACGATGGCAAGTTCAATTCCGCCCTTTGATGCATATTTTTGTCCTAGATTTTATAAACACAACCCAGTGGCCGTTTTATAAAATTGCATGGTTTTGCGTGCCGAAAACATGGTAGGATAGCCACCTTACTTATGATAACCATACCTTGACCATTTGATTTTGCAAAGAAAGTGTGTGTGCGTGTGGGAAGGGATAAGGTGTGGTTTTGAAAAGTGAGTTAGACGGGATGGATGGCATTTCTGTGTGAATTGCCGTTGGTGTGCTCGTACCTGTGTGGTTGAGCGTGGAAGGGAGATATCCATCTTGTCACCCCTAAGGACCGAGTTGATGTGTCGTCTCACCTAGCTTCCTGTCGTGCAAACCACTTGACCGTTGTATGGGCAACGGCTTGGCCTAACCCCACTAGTTAGTCTGATAGCCATCAGGAGGGCTGGGAGCAACGGGTGATCAAGGAGACAGGATAAGCTCTGTGTGACTTATGCCCCAGTTAAACCTCGGTGACAGGTCGAATGACCCCTTGATAGAACCCGTGGTGGCTAGTCAGGTCTAGCTAAGGTGGGTAAGGGCTTCGATGGGATCTGCACCGGCACTAAGGTGTTCGTGCTGTGGTACCCCACCTGTGGGTAAAGTTGCACACCTCTGCAGAGTTAAAATCTATTCGAATAGCCGTGCCCACGGTACTGGGCAAGTTACGGTGTGGTCACATAACTAGTGTTTCTCTCTGGGAATGGCTGAGCTGGTGTGAGTTGTTTGGAAAGTATCCGGCGGTTGTGCCGCGTGCTACGGCGGACGGGGAGTCCGGTAGCGATTTAAAACGGGAATCCTGTGTGGATCCACATTGTGTGTTCTTTGATATTTGAAAACTTATTTTGAAAATATTTTCCAAAACGAACTCTTGCATATAACCGAGTTTTCCGTAAATGAACCCTAACTCCTATCTTGAATATTTCCTGTGCATTTAATTCTGTTGTATCCCCCCCGTGGGTGTGATTGGACTTGCTGAGTACGTTTGTACTCACCCCGTTCTTACTTTACAGTGGAGGATCCCGACTACATCCCCGAGAACGACGAGTAGGGTCCCGTCCTGCACCCAGTCTTGCCTGTGGGTGAGGTCACCGTTGGAGCTCCGCATGGCGCAAGACTCTGATGATCCCCTGTTCGTAGTTAGTGTAGTAGTATGGGCTTTTGTTGTAATCCTCGCGATAGTGGCGCTTCACTGCCCATTACCGCGAAGAGTTGTACGGTGATGTACCATCTGATGTAATAAAAGTGTTATCAGCCTCCTGGGACTGATAAAGTAACACTTTTAAGTCTTCCCTGATGGGGGGACGCTTCAACCCCGCACCTTTGGGTTGGCACACAGTGAAGAAGAAGCTGATGAGGAGGATGTCGATGAGGAACTCGACACCGAACCCGCACATCAGCCACCGCCACCACTGCCAACCCTCGCCTAGGTCATGGATAGGAAGACTCAGGTACTTCAGCGCCTGACCGAGGCAGTTGAGCAGAGGAATAATGGGGCCCACTGCCAAGGCCCGCCTGAAGAGGACCTCTAGCGCAAGATCGAGAGGTTCATCCGCCTGAAGGCCCCGACCTTCAGCTACGCCGAAGACCCCATGGAGGCCGACGATTGGCTGAGGGTGATCGAGACCAAGCTGGACCTCACCAACTGCACTGATGAGTAGTGTGTCGCACTCGCCATTCACCAGCTTGAGGGAACCGCCAAATTATGGTGGGACAGCTACTGTGACTTCCACCAGGACCTAGCGCACATCACCTGGGAGGAGTTCGCCAGGGCATTTCGTGAGCAGCACGTGCCCCGACAGGTGATGATCCAGAAGGCCCAGGAATTCCGTACCATGGCTCAGGGTACGATGAGGGTGGAGGAGTATGAGTGCCACTTCACCAAGATGATGAGGTACGCTCCAGATGACACCAACACCGAGGAGAAGAAGCAGTTCTGGTTTCTCCGCGGACTGCACCATGGCATCCGTCAGATTGTGATGGGATGCGAGTACCCATCATTCCGCAGCTTGGTCAATTGTGCCATCACTGTGGAGAGAGAGAGGATAGGATTAGAAGATAGGCAGCGCAACAAGAAGCGCAAGGCCGACCACCAAGTACGTGATAGGCCCTTCCAGAAGGCAAGGAACGCCCCAGTCAGCCGAACAGGAACTACGGTGGGGGACGCAACCACTACTCCGGCAACAAGACCTACGGAGGGCAGAACCAGGGAGGAGGCAACTACCACTGCCAGCAGCCGGCACAGAGGACCAACAGTGGCTCGACGCTGTTTGTTTGCTTCACTTGCAACAAACCGGGCCACAAGTCCGACGAGTGCCCCGAGAAGAAGACCCCGACTCCGGCTCGCGCGCCTGGCTCCGCCGGCAGGCCCGCTCAGGCTCCACGCTCCGCAGACCGTGGCCGCCTCACCCACCTGACTGAGGAGGAGGCTCGGGATGCTCCCGACGTCGTGATAGGTGAGTACCTTATCAATGGCTCTAAGGCCTTGGTGTTATTTGACTCAGGAGCCACTTGCTCCTACATCTCTTCGAAGTGTGTTGCACAAAAATCCCTTCCGATGACCCCAAGGAGTCACCCCATCATCACTAGCTCTCCGCTAGGAGATCATAGGTGCACACTAGCTTGTAAGGGAGTGAGAATCATGATACAGGGGTTGCCGTTCATAGCTGACTTGACAGTGTTGCCATCAGAGGGGATAGATGTCATATTGGGGATGGACTGGTTGCCCGCACACAAGGCATTATATCTTGCTCGCCTAGGTTAGTGACACTGGAACACCCTAGTGGGAAGAAGGTTGAGGTGGAACCATTAAAGTCCTAGGATGTACCTCAGGTGTACAACTTGAACAACTTGGGAGAGAGAACACTTGAAGATGTGCCAGTGGTTTGCGAGTATCCGGACGTGTTTCCCGAGGAATTGCCAGGGCTTCCACCAGACAGGGATGTCAAGTTCGTGATCGACCTTGTGCTAGGTACAGCACCGATCGCAAAGCGACCCTACTACATGTCCGCAGAAGAGCTCACCGAGCTGAAGAAACAGCTGAAGGAGCTACTAGATAAATAGTACATCAGGCCTAGTGCTTTGCCATGGGGATCACCCGTATTGTTTGTGAGAAAGAAGGATGGGACCATGAGGTTGTGCATTGATTACCGTTCACTGAACGTCGTGACCATCAAGAACAAGTATCTGTTACCCAGAATAGATGATCTACTTGATCAGTTGAGAAAGGCCAGATTCTTCAGCAAGATAGATCTAAGGTCCGGGTACCATCAGATGAAGATTCGGGAATGCGATATTCCGAAGATAGCGTTCATGACCAGATATGGCCAGTACGAGTTCAACGTGGTATCCTTCAGATTAACCAATGCACCCGCCTACTTTATGAACATGATGAACAAGGTGTTCATGGAAGAATTGGACAAGTTTGTCATAGTTTTCATCGACGACATCTTGATCTACTCCGAATCTGCCGAAGAACATGCTGAGCACCTGAGGTTTGTGCTCGAGAGGTTGAGGCAGAACCAGTTATATGCCAAGTTTAGTAAGTGTGAGTTCTAGCTAGAGAAGGTTGCTTTCCTAGGCCATGTGTTGACTGCAGATGGTGTCGCCGTAGATCCCGAGAAGATCGAAGCAGTATCAGAGTGGCAGCAGCCGAAGAATGTTACTGATATCTGAAGCTTCCTGGGTTTAGTAGGTTATTACAGACAATTCATTGAGAATTTCTCCAAGATTGCCAAGCCAATGATCGAGCTACTCAAGAACAACATACCGTTCGTCTGGTCACCCAAGTGTGAAGCCAGCTTCCAAGAGCTCAAATCCCGACTCACTACTATCCCAGTCCTCACTCTTCCGAACATCCGGAAGGACTTTGTAGTCTACTGCGATGCTTCTCGTTAGGGCCTTGGTTGTGTGCTGATGCAGGACGGCAAGGTTGTTGCGTATGCCTCACGGTAGTTGAGGAAGCACAAAGAGAACTACCCTACCCATGACCTAGAACTCGCAATCATGGTACATGCCTTAAAGATTTGGAGGCATTACCTAATTGGCAACAAGTGCGATATCTATACAGATCACAAGAGTCTGAAGTATTTCTTCACTAAGGCAGAGCTGAATATGAGGCAGAGAAGATGGTTAGAGCTGATCAAGGACTATGATTTTAACATTCAGTACCATCCTGGCAAGGCCAACGTAGTAGCAGACGCTTTAAGTAGAAAGCACTATTGCAATAATCTAATGGTTCGTGACGAACAACCCGAACTGTGCGATGAACTCGAGGGACTAAAGTTAGAAATCATAGAGTAAGGGCACTTAGACACATTGACAGTCAAGTACAACCTGGAGGACCGAATCAGGCAAGCTCAGAAACAATGCCCAGAACTCCAGAAGCTCAAGCGAGCGATGCGGGATGGAAAAGCGACTGACTACAGGGTCGACGACCAAGGGACCTTATGGCTGAAAGATCGCATATGTGTACCCCAGGATCAAGGGATCAGTATCGAGATACTAGATGAGGCGCATAACTCCAAGTATGCTATACACCCAGGGTGCACGAAGATGTACCAAGACCTGAAGGACCATTTCTGGTGGAACGACATGAGAATGGACATAGCTGAATTCGTGGCTAAGTGTGACATTTGTAGAAGGATCAAGGCGGAACATCAGCGCCCTGCCGGTCTACTGAAACCGCTAGATATTCCCGTGTGGAAGTGGGATGACATTTGTATGGACTTCATAATAGGATTGCCCTAGACTCAGAAGGGCAATGACTCCATTTGGGTGATCGTTGATTGCTTGACCAAAGTAGCACACTTCATCCCCGTCAAAACCACCTACACCGTGAGTCGACTGTCAGAACTGTACATGGAGAACATTCTGAAACTTCATGGGGCACCAAGAAGCATAGTGTTAGATCGAGGCCCACAATTCACTGCTAAATTTTGGCAGAGTTTGCACAAGTCCCTTGGGACTTAGCTAGATTATAGTACCGCCTTCCACCCCCAAACTGATGGGCAGACTGAGAGAGCGAACCAAATACTCGAGGACTTGCTAAGGGCATGTGTGTTAGCCTACGGGAGTGATTGGGAAAAGAGTTTGTCCTATGCAGAGTTCACGTACAACAACAACCATCAGGCCAGTTTGTAGATGTCGCCCTTCGAAGCACTTTATGGCAGAAAATGCAGAACACCGCTGATGTGGTCAGAAACTGGGGAGAGATTGTATTTTGGACCTGATTCAATCGTAGAAGCTGAGGAGAATGTCGCCAAGGTCAGGGAAAACCTGAAGATAGCACAAAGCAGGCAGAAGAGCTATGCCGACAAGAGAAGGAGAGACCTCTCATTTGATGTAGGAGATCATGTATTCCTAAAAGTGTCACCACCTTCAAGGCACCAAGAGATTCCATGTTAATGGAAAGCTTGCTCCTAGGTTTGTTGGACTGTACCCGATCATTCAAAGGATCAGCGAGCTGGCATACAAGTTGAAACTACTAGAAGAACTTGCCGAGATACACCCAGTTTTTCATGTTTCTCAACTACGCAAATGCTTGCGTGTGCCAGATGAGACAATACTGCTAGAGGCAGTAGACTCGCAAGAGACACTTGAGTAGGTGGAATGTCCCGTAAAGATACTGGCCCGGGCAGACAAGGGACTAGGAGGACCTCCATTCCCTACTGCAAGGTCCTTTGGAGTAATCACACGGAACAGGAAGCCACTTGGGAAAAGGAGTCTGATCTAAAGGAGATGTACCCGCATCTTTTCGAGGACCAGGTAAACCTCTAATCTCGGGGGCGAGATTCTTGCGAGGGGGGAGTCTTTAACATCCCGGGTTTACACCCAGAATGTTATTGTGCAAAAATGTGAATTTTCAAAAACTTTTCTCGCAAGTGCCTTAACTAGTTCCAAATAGTGGTATAAGTTCCCTCCATTTCGAAATCGTAGCAAATTCGACGCAATTTTATTTAAACCAAGAACTATTGAGATGTCGGTGTGACTATTTGAAGTCTGTTGGATTTAATTATGAATTATCTTGTTTGAATTTGTTGATTGGATTTTTCTTGAATTGCTTCCAAATTGTTTGATCCAATTGAGTGGAATTTGAATTTGAATGGGCCATTCAAATTCAAATTCAAATCCTAATCACCTTAACCACCATGGGCCGAAACCCAACACACACATAGCTCACCGGCCCACTTGCGCACGGCCCAGCCCACCTCTCTCTTTTCTTTCCTCTCCTGCCGACGCAGCCCGCACAGCCCACTACGGCCCAACCCACCAGCCGCTCCACCGCGCCTCTTCGTCTTCCACGGGGGCAGCTGACAAGCGGGGCCCGCTTGTCAGCTTTCCCTTCTTCCTCCCGCAGCGCTCCGCTCGCCCCCACAGCGCTCCGCCCGCCCGCTCGCCCCGCTCCATGATAGGAGGCCCTAACCGCCGCGCCCCCCTTTTTCTCTTTTCCCTTCCGCCGCGGCCCCCGCTCGCTCGCATCACCGGCTGCGCCGCGCCCCGCTTGTCCCGAACGCCGAGGACCCCCTGCCGCAGCCGCTCCCCAAACCTTAGCACCGAGTATAAGAGCCCTAGCCGCTCCCGAAACCCTAGCTGCCCCTATTTTTCCCCAACCGCCGGTGCCGCACCAGTAGAGAAGGAGGAGGAGTAGAGGAGGAGGAGGAGCAGCATGAGGAGGAGGAGCAGCGCAAGGAGGAGAAGGCTGTCGCCGCACCAGAGCTCTGCCAGGCTATGCGCCCTGCACAGCCCCGAACCGCCTGCACCCGCTCGCCACCGTGTTAGGTCTTCCGCCAGCGAGTCCCCGGTGAACGCCGCTGCTACATCTCTCCTCTCCCTGTCCCTTGCTACCGGCGATGCCGATGAACCCTCCGTAGCCCACCTTAGGACCCCTTGTCTCCCATCCGGCCGTCATGCCGCCTCTTGTGTAGGAGCCCATCACGCTACTTGTCAAGCCCACCGCTGCTGTCGCTCCCTCTGCCACCGCGTCGTGTCGTGGGCCCGGGACGCTGGTGCCCTGCGCACGGCACGGCCACGCCACGGCCCTAGGAAGCTAGGGCCCGTGCGCGTGCGTGCGCACCCGCGCTGCGAGGCCGAGCCATGCCCAGCCTCACCGCGCCGCTGTCAGGCCTAGCGTGCCCCAACCTCGCCATGCCGCGCCACGTCACGGCCAAGCCCCTCGGTCATTCCCTCCAACACACATGACCCCTTGGTCATTCCCGCCAACACACACATGACCCCTCGGTCATTCCCTCGAACACACATGACCCCTTGGTCATTCCCTCTCGGTCATTCCCTCGAACGCACATGCACAGCATCTACACACGTAAACACACACCACTGCCTACCACACTGGATCTGGCAGCCACACCAGATCCGGAGTGAGACCGACAAGTGGGCCCCACCTGTCGGGGGAAGCAAGGAGCACTGCCCACTGGGCCCGTCGTGTCAGAGAGAGAGGGAGAGAGTGGTGGGCTGTGGGCCGACCTGTTAAGCTGAGCCGGCCTACATGCCCAGCCAGCCCAAGGGCCGAGCCGACCTACCGAGCCGCAGGCCGAGCTAACCCAAGAAGCCTAGCCAAGCCTAGTTGGGCTCGAGCCGGCCCAACATCGTTTGAGCCCAGAACCGAACCGAGCCCTTTTTCTTTTTCCTTTTACCTGGCCTGACCGAGGGCCCCACTTGTCAGCCTCGGGGTGAGGCTGACCAGTGGGACCCACTAACCCTCTTGACTGTTGACCGGTCAGCGTTGACCGGTCAACGCTGACGTCAGCAGGGCCCATTGCTGATGTCAGCAGACACTGACCCCACCAGTGATGTCATGCTGATGTCATGCTGCCATGTGGCACGATCTGGTGCTGCCACGTGTCACTGCCGAGTCATTTTGTTTTCTAAAATTCTTTTATTAATTCCAGAAATAGGTTTTTTCTTATAAAATTCATAATAAATCGACCGGACCTCCAAAAATTATCAAACTAGTTTCATAATTCCTCTAAAATCATGAACTATCTGCTAGAGTAGGTTTTGTGGTGATTTGGATCTTATTTGGAGAGTTTTGTGTGTTTGTGCACTTTGGTCCTTACTTTTACTCGTATTTACAAATAGGACCCGACTACGAGAAGTTGACCGATGGCCAGGACTACCCGGAAGCCCAGGAGGACTTCAAAGAGATGTCAGGTTCACGCCCATCTATGATCTGAATAACTATTAGGCATTGCTTGTTAGATATGCTATCGCTACTTGTGTAATTCTATCGAGATGAACCTGCATAGCCTATCTTATTTACCCGTACTCCTTGCGAACCTATCACAGTTGTTTACTATATGAAATGCCTTACTATATCTTGAAAGTGTATGTGTGGGAATGGATGGATAGTCTTGGCGTGTGTGGAGATGCTCTATTTAGGAGTTGGTGTTTAGGGCTTTAGCCGGGAGTGGGTGAACGTAACTTGATCATGGATCAAGGGCTTGGGGTATGTATCTTGGCACACCCTACAGAGTACCTGTGGCGGGTACAATTTTATGGTTATATGGTTGAGGTGTTGGGGGCACCCGTCAAGGGTGCAATTGCGGACCACCGTGGTGGAGATGCATATGACGAATATGCCTGCTTCAGCAGTTAAGGACCGTGTGAGAGTAACTATGACTTGTGGGAATTTGTTAAGCATGCACACCACTTACCCATTATGAGGGTAGGCCAGTTCCAGGGCTAGCAAGTGCGGTACCAAGCCAGTAGGAGGATCGAGTATCGGTACAGGGGAAGGTGGTGCTGACCTCACATTCCCCGAGACGCATGGGAGGCTTCACAGTCCGGGGGCGACCTCTTGTGAGAGGATGCGCCCAAGACTCGGGAAAGCCAGATGGTGCCGTGGCTCCTAGTTCTGTTTCAGTAGATCGGTGTTTCGTCTATTAGTTGGCTGATCTCCGATTGGTGTCGATTCGAGTGGGACCATGTGGCAGAACCAACCTGAATTACACCGGCTCAAGTACGCAAGTCCTCTTTTAAGGGCTCCAACGTACTTCAAACAGTGTAATACCTTGGCCCGACCAAGTCACATTGCAAGACTGAGTATCCTAATACTCAGCAAGGCTTACCCGTTTCATGGTATACTTTAGCCATGTAACTAGATTTATGAAGGTTTTAATAGTTGTGGGTAAAGTTTTCAGCTGAAAAGCAACAAAGAGTAGATCCTTAATTTCAATTTTAGCTTTCAAGTTCTATGTGATCATTTATTCTAGGTAAGCACCTATAACTACTCAAGCTTGGTAGAATCTTTAGGCAAACATTATGACACCCTAGGTGTCAAATAGAGCAAACCAATAAAAATAATGTTTGGTGTGAGTGAAATTGTGTGAAAATCTAATAAAGTTATGAGAATAAGGGTATTTGTGTAAATTTATGAAAGTACAACCCCTTTTATGTAACTTAGTTGAAGTATAAAGTAACTTTCCAAAAATTACCAAGGGCCAAAGTGAAAAAGGTGAATGTCATCATGACCAGCCTTAAATGCTTGCAAATAAGCCCCAAAAGTTCATAAGATTTGCACTACTAGGACAAGTCTTATGTAAAAATTAATTTGAGTGCAAAATGGTGAAATAAAACTTTGTACTTTAGGTTTCTGAACTTGAGCCCTAAAGCAAAGTTATAGGATTTAAAAAGTTCTACAACTTCCATTTTGACCATTTCCTCATTAGATCTCTGGATCAGTGGGAAATTTCTATTTTCAGTGAGGTCCTTGAAGTTTTTGCAATTTCCAACAAGGTCCTTCGGACCGCCTCCCCTCTCCTTCCTCCTCTAGCATCTCCTCTGCTCCTCTACTTCTCTGCTGCTGCGCCACCGCCCGCCATTTCCGGCCGTCCCTCGCCACCTCCTGCCATGATCCACCTCCTCGCGTCGATCTCCAGCCATAGCACCGCTCTAGCTCCCCTCTTCTGGCTTCCCGCGCGCTTGCCACGCCCCACTTCTCTCCTGTCCGAGCCCTGCCGAGCGATAGCTCGCCATCGCCGTGGCAAATGCCGGCATCTCCTCCTTTCCTTCGCCCAGCTTTACTTGTCGTGAGCTCCTCTAGTTCCAGCTCTTCTCATTCCTCTCGCTTTGCCTCTGCCGTGTACACACAGAAACCCCGAGCGCCACCGCCGCCATCCCCTCCAACTCTGGCGCCCTCCTGTCCACCGTGGGCAGCCCGCTTCAATCCTCCCCACGCCACCACAACTCCCTAGAAAGCTTCCCCGTACCCCACTGACGCTCACCAGTCACTTACCGAGGCCGGACCTCCACCGGAGCTACCTCGCCGCCGTTCTCCCCTCCGCCGGTAAGCTTCTGTCGCTGTCGAGCTTGTACCTCCACGCCTCCTCCGCCCAATTCAACTGCTCCAATAGCTTCCCCACATCCTCCTGCAGCTGTTGAGCCCAAGCGGAAAGTACTAGCCACATGCCGTGAAATATGGTAAGCGGTAAGCCTAGTAACCAATCAGCCCGGCAAGTGGACTCGTCCCCCACCACTCGACTTTTATTTTATGTTTACACGCACCGACTGTGGAGTACGTTCCGCAGAGCAGACGGGAATAATGTCATGTAGTCGCGCTATAGACGTATGTCCTGCACATTGGTTGTGCGTATGGTCCAGCAGTCACTTGTGGTGGCTTTGTTCCACGACCCGGAATGAAAGGCAAACGGTTGCTTCGGAATGACCTGTTGGTGTTCCAAGCGTGTGAGTTAGGTTTACCTTGCAAGGGTTAAAATTTGATTCAGAATTGTCCGTTTCTCACGAAGATTGAGACTGCTTAACTCTTTTGCCACATAGAGTAACAAGGAAAAATTTATGAGGAGTAATACTGATGTATGCTTTAAAGAGACTGTACCATGCTTGAGTAGTTACAGGTGCTTACTTAGAATGGCTAAAAGAACTAGAACCTGAAAGCTAAAATATGAAAGTAAGGACCTACTCTTTATCGCTTTTCAGCTGAGACAAAACCTATGTCCTCATAAAGCCTTCATGGTCTAGTTATGGGCTAAGTATACCCAAATTCAGGGTAAGCCTTGCTGAGTATTAGAGTACTCAGCCTTGCTATATGATTTTGTTTTAGGTAATGTCTTTGAAGACCCTACTTACCCCATGCCTTGGCCTTATGCTTTGCCTGACGGTTGGTCCGTGGAGTGGGATCCGTCCCCGGTCAACCCAGATCATAACGAGTGATGTTATGCCATGGCTTAGCATGACATCCTTACTGTCGACGTGTATACTTATCATACTTTGAATTCCGCTGCTCAAACTTGGACTTTAA
This sequence comes from Panicum hallii, assembly GCF_002211085.1. Classification (NCBI taxonomy): domain Eukaryota; kingdom Viridiplantae; phylum Streptophyta; class Magnoliopsida; order Poales; family Poaceae; genus Panicum; species Panicum hallii. The sequence continues at coordinate 22,249,189 of NC_038047.1, read as the reverse complement.
AGCTGGTTTGTAATAATGACTCTTAGTTTGGAACCTTTGCTATTTCTGCAAACTTTGTAATAACTTTACTTAGTGTGGAACTTTGTACTACTTTTAGAAACTCTTGTAAAGTAATTTCCCTATGTTGTAAAATATGATGGTGACTGTATCTCTAGACTCACCTTCGTGTGAGGTAACCTTATTTGATCCTGTATCGGTGGTTTATCGGGACACTACCCAACAGACCAAGGGATTATACCGTTTGAAGTACGTTGGAGCCCTCTGGAGTGGACTCGCGTGCTTGAGCCGGTATAATTCAGGTTGGTTCTGCCACAAACATCATCTTTGATAACCATAAAGTTGCTCTTGTTACTCTATGTGGCAAAGGGATCAAGCAATCTCAATCTCCGTGAGAAACGGACGATTCCTAAATCGAATTTCAGCCTTGCAAGGGTAAACCTAACTCACACGCTTGGAACACCAACGGATCGTTCCGAAGCAACCGTTTGCCTTTCATTCCAAGTCATGGATCAGATCCACCACAAGCGACTGCAAGACCATACGCATATCCAATGTGCAGGACGTAGGTCTATAGCGCGACTACATGACCATACTCCTGGTTGCCCTGCAACACATATTCCCACACGTCGAAGCGAGTAACAGGAAAAACCAAATACGAGTGGTGGGAGGTATGTCCACTCCTCAGGCCAATTGGTTACTAGGCTTACCGCTTACCATATTTCACGGCATGTGGCTAGTACTTTCAAATGCTTAACCACCGCTACCACACACTGCGACCTTAACCAAATTCACCAACATAGATGGGGTATCATCTCAACCTTGATACTTCACATAAATCCCGTCCGTCATCCTTATAGTGATTGTAGGAATATAAACATTACAATTCCTATAAGCTCGCGAGTGACAGGCAATCACTCGACTTCTACCGGTCCTATTAGCGTAGCAGCTATTCGAACCCAAGTTCTAGTTATTCAATATATTGGTTCCTAGGAAAATGCAACTAGGGTTTCCCATACAATTCCTAAGAACTTAATGCATAGATAGGTATAAATAAATATAGATGGCAGTGTAAATAAAGTAGTGGGTTATGTCCGGGGCTTGCCTTCTTGAGTGGGCTTGGGGGCAGGAGTGTCAAGGTTTTCTGAACTTTGGTTCGGAGCTTCAGTTAAATTCCCGACGACGTTCCCGGGGTCTTCAGAAGTTTCCACTTCTTGTTCCGGGATCAGTTCGTAGTCTCCGTCGGCGAGAGTAGTTGAGTCTATATGATATGCAAAGATGTAATTTAACGGATGCATATACTTTTACTTTATTTCTTAATGAAGTTGCAATCCAATGACAACATAATTTACTCATCAAACATCTCCTTTACCCTTTTACTGGGCAGTCATTTATCGGGTATAAATTAACCTAGTTAGCTACATTAGACAACATGATTTGTTGTTACAAAATAAACTACCATAGCACTGGGGTTGAAATTTTTGCTACTTTCGGATTAAGCTATGTCTAAGCCATTGTAAATTTATCAAGATTTTATTCCTACAGAAATTGAGCTACAAGGATAATTAACATTAGTACTAATCTATTAGGTATTATTTATAACTGTACATACATGCAAGATTTTATTCTAAATTTTTGGGCACAGGTTACACTACTCAAGTTCACACCTCAACATATTTTCAAAGTTTTTAACCATCTAGAACTGCAGATATTAAATACCCAAGGTTAAATAGACATTATCCATGATTAAACTCATTCATTATAAAATATTATGCAAATAGTAGGTCAATTATTTTCCATAAGTACTACATGTCAAAGCACAACTAACTCATTTGGTTTTACATTTTTACCATTTTTCTACTATTTACTAAGCATTTTTATAGATCCCAACCACTTAAACTTAATATTTAAATTAGAGTAAAAACTACTTAGAAATTGAAGGTCAACCTGTAAGGAAAGTTGTAGATCTTAGAATAAGGAATCCAACAAATTTTAGTTTGCATTTTTATGATTTTTCCTTGAATTTCTATGGAATTTCAAAGTCTACAGCAAAAATAACAAAGGGGCCCTTAATGGCACTATTCATCTGAGTCTTGGCTTTACAAACAGCCCCCTGGGTTTTCATATCTTCCAACCCGAGGCCCTTGGCCAGGGTTAGAGGGGGAGACAGGGGTTTGACCGGCCAAATCCGGCGACGGCGATTGCCGGCGGCGAGGGTGGAGGGGTGGGGAAACATCACCAAGTCCTTGCGCACCTGCAGACGGTCGGGATTGGGTCAGGGTGGCTTGTAGCGGCGGCGCGACGAGAGCAGTGCGGCCGACGGTGGAGGAGAATGGTGGCGGTGGTGCTCCGGTGATCATGAGCAGCGAGGAAGAGGTCGGGGAGCTTCAGGGCGGTGTGGGGAAGCTGGAGGTGGGGTCAATTGGAGGCGAGGAGGGTCGGAAAGGGGTGCTCCACGGTGAGCAGGAGGCGGTGGTGGGCGGCGGTCGTCGGCAATGGTGCTCCGGCCGAAATTCGACGGCGTTTAGGGGCTGGTGAGCATGAGCAGGGGTGGAGGAAGCTTGCCAGGGGGTCGATGGGGGCAATGGGTGGTTGAGGGTGGCTGTCCACGGTGGCCAGTCTCTCACTGGAAGGGAAGAGCGGGCGGCGGTGGTAATCGGGGTCTGGGGTTGGGGACACGGCAGGAGAACCAGGGGAATGGGTTGCAGGGGCTCTTGTAGTGCTAATGCGCGCGAAAGATAAGGCCCTAGGGTTCTGTAGCGAGCTATCCACAGCGGCAGCGAGGTGGTGACCGGCGGAGGCTGGGGGCAGGGGGTCGTGGCGCGCGCGAAATAGGACAGCAGGGGAGGGCTCGGTCGGCGGCCGACGTCCAGGCGACGCGTGGGGAGGGCGGCAGCAGGAGGTGGAGCGGCAGTGGCCTACATAGCAGCGACGGCGAGGTGCTCTGCACCGGCGGCAGTGAGCAGCAGGGGAGCAGAGGGGTGCCAAAGGAAGAAGAAAGGAGGGAGGGGTCCGAGGGACTCATGTGCAAAACTAAAAAATCTAGGGACCTCTCGGTAAAGTAAAATTTCCCATTGATCTAAAACCCTAATTAGGAAATGCCCAAAATAGAAGTTGGAGAGTTTTTCAAACCCTACAACATTGCTTTAGGGTTCAAGTTCAAAAACCCAAAATATACAGCTTTACATTTTGAATTTTGAACAAAAGTAGTATTTGAATAGATTTTGTCCTTACTGAGGTAGATTTCATGTAGTTTTGGACACAATTGCAAGTTTTCGTGCAATGTCATGATGACTTGCATTCTTACATTTTGATCCTAAGTAAACTTTGAAAGTTACTCTTATACTTCAATAATTTTGCATAAAAGAACCATACTTTTGCATTAATCACATCTAGGTCCTTATTTTCACGTAAACACCCAAATTTCCTAGAATTTAACATATCTAGCACAATTTCTTTCCTATGATGATAAAAATTTGACACCTAGTGTCACATTCTTTCTAGGTTTTGATTCTACCTCCCATACCCACTTAACACTAAAGGGCCTATATTTTACAAAATTACAATAATACCCTTTTTCCTTTATACTTAAATTTGACACACATACACAAAAGCAAGCATACACACTTCTCAAAAAAAATCTAGTGTTTATAATTCTAATTACCTGAATGTCACAGACTAGGTGTACAACCCCTGCAAGGTGAAATCTATACGTATAGCCGCGTCCTCGGTCATGGACATCCCTACTTTTCTGTTGCTCTTATTAGTTAGTGTCACTCATGATTTCTACCTCCCTCTAGAATAACTTCCTGCTAGGGGGCAATTGAGATGCGAGGAGAGGGAGTTCTCGCATCAACTTGGTGGTTTGGAAGGTGTGCGTTGACCGGGAGTCCGGAATGCTGGAAGGGCCCGAGTCGGGATTGGATGAAGACATGTATACTTATATATATTTATATGATGTTGCATGCATAGGAAACCCCAGCTTTATCCCTTGAACTTTGTTATACCCTTAGCATAGTCCACTATAAAGCTTGCATTTGGATGGTGACGTGAACCTATCCCATACCTTGGGGATAGCCTGGTACGATGCAGGATCCGATCCGGGGTTCGACCCCAACGATGATGGTTGGTATGACTGAAGCCCGTGCTACGCTCGAGTTGCTTATGGAGAAGGACCCTGAAGATGGAGGACGGCCAGAGGCCTAGTTACCGCTTTACGTTTCTGCTTGAATAGCTCTAGCCGAGAGGCTTGTAAGAAATTCCGTACTATAAATCCTATGGATTTATGTAATAATTAAACCCATATTTGACCTAATGCGGAGTATGACTGTGATTTTACGCCTGAAATGAGTTCTGTATGTGATAGCATTTAATCCAGGGACTATCACAATGATACAGGAAGTCGGATTCCTCGATGTGGGAACCCGGTTCGTTCCAGGTCGAGCGGTGGGTGGTTAAGCGTTTGAAAGTACTAGCCACATGCCGCGAAATATGGTAAGCGGTAAGCCTAGTAGCCAATCGGGTGTGCGTATGGTCCTGTAGTCGCTTGTGGTGGCTCTGATCCACGAGTTGGAATGAAAGGTAAACGGTTGCTTCGGACTGACCCTTTGGTGTTCCAAGCGTTTGAGCTAGGTTTACCTTGCAAGGTTAAATTCGATTCAGAATCGTCCGCCTCTCACGATGATTGAGACTACTTAATCCCTTTATCACACAGAGTAACAAGAGCAACTATATGATAAGTAATACTGATGGTTGAGATAAAGAGCTCTACCTTGCTTGCTTAGTTATAAGTGCTTATCTAGAATGGATAATCGCATAGAACTTGTAAGCTAAAAGTTAAAAATAAGGATCTACTCTTAGTTGCTTTTCAGCTAAAACCAAACCCAGAACTATTATAAGCCTTCATAAGTCTAGTTATGGGCTAAAGTATACCCAATCCCGGGTAAGCCTTGCTGAGTATTAGTATACTCAGCCTTGCTAGTTATATGTTTTGCAGGTAATGTCTTGAAGACCCTACTCTTCCCTTGCCTTGGCTCTGTGCTCTTTCAGAAGGTTGGTCCGTGGAATGGGATCCGTCCCCAGCCAACACTGGTGATATCGAGTGATGTCGTGCCCAGGCTTAGCGTGACATCCGTCTTGACGACGTGTTGTAATCATCGCGTATGTTTTCCACTGCCAAATACCATAGCTTTAGCAGTTTGTAATATACTGCTTTTAAAAGCTCTTATAATGTAATTCCTTGTGATGTAAAATATGATGGTGATTGTATCTCTGGACTCACCTTCGTGTGAGGTAACCTTATTTGATCCTGTATTCGGTGGTTTATCGGGACGTTACCCGACAGGCCAAGGGATTATACTGTTTGAAGCACGTTGGAGCCCTCGGAAGTGGACTCGCGTACTTGAGCCGGTATAATTCAGGTTGGTTCTACCACAGCTAGTATCAGAGCTATAAGGTTACTCTGGAGATACATTTTACCTTAAAAATGCTTCCAGTATAAAAGTTTGACCAACAAAATGTTTGGTAAAACTACGTTGGATTCGTTAAGGTTGTACTTAGTACGTAAAGCCCTAGGGTGATGTTTAAGGGAAAATAGAGGTGGCTGTACTATATGTATATAAATCTAACCTCTAGCATTACTTTCTGTCAAAAGTTAAATTCATGCACAACCCAACTTTACTTTCTGTAACGACATCTTCGATGGTGAGGTAAGCAGGTAAGGATCCTCAGCCAACTGAGGGAGCTTGGCCTTCCTGTCGTTGATGCGAACCGAACGCTGTTTCTCAAGCAGTGGCCTACTTGAGATGCTGCCAATATACCAACTTAGGTTGACTACATTGGGAGTATATGGTTCGGTGCAGGGTATGGCGATCGCTGTTCATACCCCCGCATTTTGCAGTACCCCCGTGAATACGTTGTTTCGATAACGTATGCTAACGTTGTCTGTACGGCGGTAATTGTATAGATGCTGTTTCTATAGTGAGCAGTAATGAATGGGAACGCTTTCATGACATGCTGGCATGAAAGGTTCAATGGATATATATATATATATTGTGGTTTTCTACAGGTACACTAACCACGATTACGAAACTAGGATGGATAGGGTTTATCGACAAGTTAATAGTGAGAGACGTATGTATAATGCCACCGAGATTAACCACGTAAGTCCGAAGATATTCGGCAGTTATTTTTGGTTGTGAGGTCGAATAATACGTGCATGCATAATACATTAATCAACAAAATGGGTGTTTAATTTTGTTGCTTTCATAAGGATAGGTGACATATTGGTTATTCTTAGCATGGTCTCGATAGGATCTTTTAGTTGGGTATCTTATGTATCTCTCTGATTTCCAGCCTTTGCTGTTATCAGAATGAGTTGTCTTGTTCCATTTACCTTGTAAATTTTCAGCAGGGTAAATAAATTTCGTCATCCAAATTCTTGTTTCAGATGGTTGGAGCCACACGTGGAACCCCGGAAGGTTTCCGGACAGAACAGATCAGCGGTTCCCAACCACCATCACCATTACTTCCGAATCTAGCCGACGTTCTGGCTCGGCAAACTGAACTTCTTAATCTATTGGTACAAGCACAACAGAATCAACAACGCCAGCAATCACGAGGTCGTGATGAACCTCAAGTGGCAACCTATCAAGACTTCCTCAGTACCCAGCCCCCGCTATTCAGTAAAGCGGAGGAGCCCCTTGATGCTGATGCCTGGCTTCGCACCATTGAATCCAAGTTTACTCTTCTTACGATTCCCTGTGCGGATTCCAGCAAGACTTACTTCGCTGCACAACAATTATGCGGAGCTGCCCGTATTTGGTGGGATAGTTATTGTGCTATGCAAACTGATGGCCATGTTATCTCCTGGGAGGAATTCCGTAATGCCTTCAGAGCACATCATATACCTGAGGGATTGATGGAGCGGAAACTGAATGAGTTCTTGGCACTTACTCAAGGCACTCGCACCGTACTGCAGTATGCACAGGCTTTTAATCACCTGTGTCAGTATGCGGGCTATCATGCTGATAATGATGCCAAGAAGCAAGATCGTTTTCGTCGAGGTTTGAATACTAAGCTCAAGGAATGTCTGAACCTTATTAAGGCAAATACCTTCAGTGAGCTGGTTAACATGGCCCTGACTCAGGAGGATTGTATCACGGCACATCGTGCCGAAAAGAAGCGTAAGGTTTCCACTGGATCCGCGAGCGTTCAACCCTCGTGGTATCAATTTGATCAGAATGTATTGCCTGAAGTGCCACAACGGAATGCTCCGTTTGGCAGATTGGTTTTCAGACCGCCTCAACAACAAGGGGAGTATCAACCTTCCGTATCTCTGCAACAACCACAACAAACTGGCCCACGGTCAAATGTTCAACAAGTCCAACAGAAAAGCAGCACGTATTGCTGTTTAAAGTGTGGAAGTGCGGATCATCCCATTAGAAATTGTCCGCAACTTAAGAAACCTAATCAAGGGCAGAGTTCCAGTCAGAATAACCAGAATAGGGGCAAAAGACCGATGATGCACGTCCGCCAAGGGAAAATTAATTTCACCACCCTTGCAGAACTTCCGGATGGAGCTCCTATCATGTCGGGTACATTCTTGATATATCACAAACCAGTTGTTACATTATTCGATTCAGGAGCAACTTATAGTTTCATCAGTAACAACTGCAGTACCCGAATAGGACTTGATCCTTGTCCCACCCAGGGTTCATATATGATTTCTACCCCTGGAGGCGAGATCGCTTCTAATCAAATGATTAGAAGTGTACCAATTCAGTTAGGCAGCAAAGTAATTAAAACTGATTTGGTCTTGTTAAACTTAGAGGGTATTGATGTCATACTTGGGACAAATTGGATGACAGAACATAGAGTACTGCTAGACATCTCTTCCCGAGTTATCGAGATTGACTCACCACATCAAGGAGCAACTACCCTTTATCTGCCCCAGCAAGAGTATTTGCACTCTTGCACTTATGCCATCACGGACGTCAAAGTAAAAGATATCCCAGTAGTCTGTGAATATCCTGATGTCTTTCCAGACGACTTGCCTGGGATGCCACCAGACAGAGACATCGAGTTCATTATTGAACTTCAACCTGGCACCGCTCCTATTTCGAAGAGGCCGTATCGCATGCCTCCAAATGAATTGGCTGAATTGAAAATTCAACTTCAAGATCTTCTTGATAAAGGTTTTATACGCCCAAGTGCGTCACCTTGGGGTTGTCCCGCTCTCTTCGTCAAAAAGAAGGACAATAGCCTAAGGCTATGTGTTGATTATCGTCCACTCAATGCGGTCACTATCAAAAATAAGTACCCACTACCCCGCATTGATATTTTGTTCGATCAATTAGCTGGAGCTAAAGTCTTCTCAAAAATTGACTTACTCTGGCTATCATCAGATCAAAATCAAGCCATGCGACATTCCAAAAACGGCCTTCTCAACCAGATATGGACTTTATGAATATATGGTTATGTCATTTGGGCTTACCAATGCACCGGCATATTTCATGTATCTCATGAATTCAGTCTTTATGCCGGAACTTGATAAATTTGTCGTGGTCTTCATCGACGATATTCTTATATATTCCAAAAATAATGAAGACCATGCCAATCACTTACATATCGTTCTTCAGCGATTACGTGATCATCGTCTTTATGCCAAATTCTCAAAATGTGAATTTTGGCTGGATAGTGTGAAATTTCTGGGACACACTATCTCTAGAGAAGGCATATCGGTTGATCCAACCAAAGTCCAGGAGGTTATGGACTGGAAACCTCCAACTTCAGTCCATCAAATCCGAAGTTTCCTTGGATTGGCGGGATATTATAGACGATTCATTCCAGACTTCTCCAAAATAGCTAAACCTATGACTGAGCTACTTAAGAAAGAAGTTAAGTTCCGCTGGGATGATAAGTGTGACGAAGCATTCCACACTTTGAGAAGACTTCTAACAACTACCCCAGTGCTGGCTCAACCAGATAATACTCAGCCTTTTGATGTCTACTGTGATGCTTCAGGAACTGGCCTTGGTTGTGTTCTTATGCAAAACAACCGAGTCATTGCTTATGCATCCCGAGCACTTCGGAACCATGAACGAAATTATCCAACTCATGATCTTGAATTGGCAGCTGTTATTCATGCTCTTAAGATCTGGAGACATCATCTTATGGGTGCTAAGTGTAACATCTACACTGAACATAAGAGCCTCAAGTATATTTTTACCCAAGCTGACCTAAATATGAGGCAAAGGCGTTGGTTAGAACTGATTAAAGACTATGACCTTGAGGTACATTACCATCCTGGCAAGGCCAATGTGGTTGCGGATGCCCTTAGCCGCAAGGCACATTGTCACTGTTTATCCATAGCAACCTTCAGTGATACTCTCTGCAATCAGATGAGAAAACTCAATCTAGAAATCATTCCTCAAGGCAGTCTAAATCATTTATCCATCGAGAATACCCTTCGAGATAAAATAGTCATGTCACAACTACATGATAAGGGTATCAAAATTATTAAGACCAGATTATCTCAGGGAGAAGTTAAGTACAAGTGTTTTCGTACTGATTCTCAAGGAATCTTGTGGTTCAACAATCGCATCGTTGTACCAAAAGATCATCAACTTCAACGACAAATCCTTGATGAAGCACATTTATCCAAATTTTCTATTCATCCTGGTAGCACCAAAATGTATCAAGATCTACGACAGCATTTTTGGTGGACCAGTATGAAAAGGGAAATTGCTAAGTATGTATCTGAGTGTGATACGTGCCAGAGAGTCAAAGCTAGTCATCTCAAGGCATCTGGTACACTTCAGTCACTACCCATTCCGTCATGGAAATGGGAAGACATCAGTATGGATTTCATTGTTGGTCTTCCCAATACCCCTCAAAAGCATGACTCCATATGGGTAATCATTGATAGACTTACTAAAACCGCTCATTTTCTTCCCGTGCGTACTATCTACACCACTAAGAAGTATGCCGAAGTCTATCTGGATCAAATTGTTCGGTTGCATGGTGTCCCTAAGACCATTATTTCTGATCGAGGGCCCCAAGTCATTGCGCGCATCTGGGAACAGTTGCAGTCTGCTCTTGGAACTAAACTAATTCGAAGCTCTGCATATCATCCTCAAACTGATGGACAGACTGAGCGAGTCAACCAAATACTGGAAGACATGCTCCGAGCTTGTATTATACATTATGGTACAAGCTGGGATAAATATCTTGCCTTGGCTGAATTCTCTTACAACAATAGCTATCAATCTAGTCTTCAGATGGCTCCATTTGAAGCGTTATACGGTCGAAGATGTCGAACTCCTTTGAGTTGGTCTGAAACCGGTGAATGCAAAATCTTTGGACCAGATCTAGTCGTCGAAGCTGAAGACAAGGTCAGGGTTATTCAAGCCAATCTCAAAATAGCTCAGTCCAGACAGAAAAGCTATGCAGATAAAAGAAGGAAACCTCTACAGTTTCAAGTAGGAGATTTTGTCTATCTCCGAGTATCTCCTACCAAGGGTGTCCAGCGTTTCGGCATAAAAGGGAAATTAGCACCACGGTATGTTGGACCCTTTGAGATTCTTAAGGTCTGTGGCCCAGTGGCTTACAAAATCCACCTTCCATCTCAATTGGCTGCCATTCACGATGTCTTCCATATCTCTCAACTCAAGAAATGTATTAAAGTACCTACGGAGATCATTGAAACCACCGCCATTGAGATTGAACCTGATCTATCTTACACTGAGCAACCTATTCAAATCCTGGATACCAAGGAAAGAGTCACCAGAAGAAAGACAGTGAAGATGTACAAGATTTTATGGGATCACCACACTGAAGAAGAAGCAACTTGGGAAACAGAATCTTATCTTCAACAAAATTTCCCAAACTTCCTTCAAGCCAATCCCCAAATCTAATCATCTGATTCTTTCTGCCTTCGAATCTCGGGACAAGATTCTTTTTAGGGGGGAAGGCTGTGACAACCAGGTAATTAGATTTATGGATATTAGACCTAGTGTAAAGAGTATGTGTTTGTTATGGTGTTTATGTATAGTACAAATAATTAAGAGTACAGTTGTAATTTCTATAGAATATAGGTCCTTGAGTGCTGATTAAGTGTAATAGATATGCTAGATCACTTGAAAAATGGGTTTTGTGTGGAAAACGAGGACCTAAATGTAATTAGTGCAAAAATATGGGTCCTTTTATGCAAGTTAAGCAAAGTATAAAAGTGACTTTTAAAATTTACCTAGGACTAAATTGCAAGAATGTCAGTCATCATGACAGTCATGAAAACTTTTATTTAGGTCCAAATTTTTGACCAAATCTTTTTTGGGTAAGGATAGGGTAATTTAAATTTTACCTTTGCTCAAATTTAACGTGTAATGCTGCAAGTTTTGGGTTTTTAAGCTTGAGCCCTAAAACAATGTTGTAGGGCTTGAAAAGTTCTAGAACTTTCGTTTTGGGCATCCTCTCATTAGATCTTTGTATCGTTGGGAAAAATTAGTTTACCGTAGAGTCCCTGTGTTTCTTCAGTTTTACAAATAGGTCCCTGGGAAAATCCCCTTTCTCTTCCTCCTCTGGCGCGCCTCTGTTTTTCAGTCTGCAGCTCGCCGCTGACCACCATTGCCACCTCCTGCTGCAAGTTTCCACGCGCTGCCTCGGCTCTAGCGCTGATCCTTTTCCCTTCACTCCTCCATCGTGGCCCTATCCTTTCCTAGCGCTGCTTTTCCCCTGTCTTCCTCGTCCTGCTCAAGTCAAACTGAACAGATCACTTTCACCAGTCCTTTGCCTCTGTCGTCGCTGCCTCTGCCCACCTGTGGAGCAGACCGCACCCCCGTAGCTGCGCCTCCGTTCCCCTCCTACTCGCGAGGCACCTGGAGATCGGGGGCCAAGCCCAGTGCTGCCGTGGGCCCCTGCTAACCAGCACCCACTTGCACGCGTCTGTCTCGCTGCCGCCCCCTCGCGTAAGGCCGTCGCCCCTGCTCACCCCTCTCAAATTGGAGCTGCATCGCCGGTTCGCCGCTCAGCCCCTAGCGCGTCGCCCTCCCCTGTGCGGCCGCCCCTGCCCTTTTCCCCAAACCGGAGCTGCGACGTCGCCTCCTACCCGGCCAGCCAGAACAGGCCGCACCTGTAAGCTCTGCCCCCCTCCAACGTCGATGTCTCCCTTGTGGCCCTTCTCCTCGCTTGCTGATCACCAAAAGGAGTTCCCGGTGTGCTGCTCGACCTCTCCGACCGCCGGCGTGGCCTCCTCCCACTGGGACCGAGCTCCCCAGTCGCCTCCTCTGTTCAAGCTTGCCTAGAGGACCTTGTGCAACAATTAAGACAAGCTCAGGGGGTTTTCTACAAAGTCTAGACCCATAGGAACAGTATGTTTGGGGACCTCTGTGTAAGAGAGCTCGTTATTTCATGTGAAGTGATATTGCTGACTTGTAAAATCCATAGAAAATAGTAGGAAATTCCAAAAATTACAAAACCAGTTTTGTTGGAAACTAGAATCTAAGCTCTACAACTTCTATTAAGTGAGTTTGATATGAAATCAAATATTTTTGAATCTATGTTAAATCTAAGATAAGAGAGTGTAATATCCGTAGCTTCTGCATGTTAACTTTGTTGATCCTGATTTTTGGTATGCAATCTCTATAGATTAAGTATGAATTGATGTGGAATTTTCAAACCTAAGTTTGTTTTGTAATTTAAATTCTTTTAAGTTGATCAATTCAACTTGTTTTATAGTAGAATTAGCTAAGTCTAGTCTATTCAGTAAAGCTTATCTAATTAGATCTTTTAGTCAGGATCTGTTAAGCATGCGATTGATCTGTGTTTAAATTTTCAAAACTTTATAACCTTAATTATCCAAGCTTCACATTTAAATTTGAATTTAATTTAAATTTGAGTATTTTAATTCTTGTTTTCAATTAAATCAATGCTATAGTCATGAGTTGAATGTTTATGATTCAAAGCTTAGGTTTCCTTTTTGTATCGTGAGTTCTTGAGTATTAATCTTCTGGGTTGCAGCTTACCGTAAAATAAAGTAAAAAGACTATACATTCTTTAATTTTATATTCTTGCATATCATATAGATCCGACTGCTTTCGCCGACGGTGTTTACGAGCTGATCGCGGACCAAGCCGTGGAAATTCCTACGGACCCCGAAGATGTCGTCGAAAGTCTAACTGAAGCCCCGAACCAAAGTTCGGAAGATCTTAACTTTGCTGACTTCAGCCCCACCAGTAAAGGCAAGCCCCGGTGCACATCCCAATATTTCAAATTATTACAATTTTCATTATTATATTATATATTTTGCATTACGTCCAGGAGTTGAGATGAAATCCTAGTTGCATAAAATCTTAAGGAACCAATGTATTGTACCCGAGTCCATACCGTTTAGATGCTCTGCTAAATAGTACCGGTACAAGTCGAGTGATTTCCTATCACTCGCGCGATATAGGAGTTGTAATGTTTACATTCCTGTTATCACTATAAGGATGACAGACGAGAGTTTATGAGGTATCATGGTTAAGGTGATACCCCGTCTGTGTTGTTGAAAGTGATAAGGTCGCAGTGTGTGGTAGCGGTGGTTAAGCGTTTGAAAGTACTAGCCACATGCCGCGAAATATGGTAAGCGGTAAGGCTAGTAGCCAATCGGCCCGAGGAGTGGACATACCTCCCACCACTCATCTTGCTTCTTCTGGTTACTTATGTTCGACGTGTGGGAATACGTGTTGCAAGGGCAACCAGGAGTACGGGTTTTGTAGTCGCGCTACAGACGTACGTCCTGCACACATTGGGTGTGCGTATGGTCCTGCAGTCGCTTGTGGTGGCTCTGATCCACGAGTTGGAATGAAAGGTAAACGGTTGCTTCGGACTGACCCTTTGGTGTTCCAAGCGTTTGAGCTAGGTTTACCTTGCAAGGTTAAATTCGATTCAGAATCGTCCGCCTCTCACGATGATTGAGACTACTTAATCCCTTTATCACACAGAGTAACAAGAGCAACTATATGATAAGTAATACTGATGGTTGAGATAAAGAGCTCTACCTTGCTTGCTTAGTTATAAGTGCTTATCTAGAATGGATAATCGCATAGAACTTGTAAGCTAAAAGTTAAAAATAAGGATCTACTCTTAGTTGCTTTTCGGCTAAAACCAAACCCAGAACTATTATAAGCCTTCATAAGTCTAGTTATGGGCTAAAGTATACCCAATCCCGGGTAAGCCTTGCTGAGTATTAGTATACTCAGCCTTGCTAGTTATATGTTTTGCAGGTAATGTCTTGAAGACCCTACTCTTCCCTTGCCTTGGCCCTGTGCTCTTTCAGAAGGTTGGTCCGTGGAATGGGATCCGTCCCCAGCCAACACTGGTGATATCGAGTGATGTCGTGCCCAGGCTTAGCGTGACATCCGTCTTGACGACGTGTTGTAATCATCGCGTATGTTTTCCACTGCCAAATACCATAGCTTTAGCAGTTTGTAATATACTGCTTTTAAAAGCTCTTATAATGTAATTCCTTGTGATGTAAAATATGATGGTGATTGTATCTCTGGACTCACCTTCGTGTGAGGTAACCTTATTTGATCCTGTATTCGGTGGTTTATCGGGACGTTACCCGACAGGCCAAGGGATTATACCGTTTGAAGCACGTTGGAGCCCTCGGAAGTGGACTCGCGTACTTGAGCCGGTATAATTCAGGTTGGTTCTGCCACACAAAGCCTGCCGCAGCTACCCCAGCCCCCGAGCCACCAGCCCCAGAGGAGCCCGCGCCCAGGGAGCCAGCCCCCGAGGCGGACACGACACTGCCCGACCTGCCACCCCCCGAGCCCTAGCAAGCTGAAGCCAGAGCTGGTGGTGAGGAACAAGTCGAGGCCCCTGATGCCGCTCTTGCAGATGGCACAGGTAAGTGTCTGACCACCCCTGGCTAGCTGCTTAGACCACAGACATTATGTACTGAATGCATCTTGACTTGCAGGTGCCCAACAACCATCTTCTGAAGAAGCCGCAGGGACCTCAAGGAGCCCTGGAGATCTGCTGGTGGCCGGACGTGGATACCAGAACATCATCACCATAGATCTGGTGGGTGATCCAATTCTGACGGACGACAACATAAGATACTTTAAGAAGACCACCAAAGAGTTGTACAATTTTACCCTGGTAAGACATGATTACTCTTCTGCCAGTATACGTTGTCGAGTTGCTTGTCTTAATCTTCCCCCTTATGAAGGATGTGATCAAGCACTCACAGAAGAAGACCGAAAAGCTGAAGGCAGTCGTGAGTGGCCACCAGGAGCTCGCTGCCAAGGAAAAACGCATATCTGAAGAGCAGACGAAGAACATTTATCTTCAGAGAAAGCTTGACAAACTGAAGCTGGAGCGGACACGAGAGACGTGGCTCCTCAAGAACGATTTGTGCAATCTCAAGAAGGCCAATGCCGAGCTCCAGGAACAACTCAAAGAACAGAAGAAGGCGCACCAAGGCAAACCCTTTCTTCCCTCGAATACTTTCACTTAACAATTTATCCTGAATTCTGAAAACATCTTCACTGCAGAGCTTAGGAAAATCTTAACACATAAAGAAGAGCTACTTACTGATGTGAAGAATATGCTGTATCACCGCATAGATGACGTCGAGAAGCTGTAGAATGTAATCGCCGACACTGAACAACAGTTCGCCGATTGCCTTCAGCAGATCAAGACGCTGGGCGAGGAGAAGGAGCTGCGGCAAAAGGAGCTGGAGGACCTCAGGGGAGCCGCCTAGAAGCTTGTGGACATGGTGGACCCATAAGAAGATGGTGAAGCAGGCGAGCGTCACTTGCTGGAGCGACTTCTCGGAGCGCCGCAGAAGGTTGTCAAGTTCCTTACTGAAGCCCCGGTCGCGTGTGTTAGCCACGCTCTTTCTTTTTTAAAATCCTTTTGGCCGGGAGTGGCTGCGGAGTGCTCTGAAGAACAATTCAACGAGTACCTCCAAAAGGCCCAACTTGTAGCAGAACAGATAATAAAAAGTGTACTACAGGATTAAGATGTAAAAACAAGTACTCGTTTCCTTGTATATATATTTTTATTTGATGTCTCCACTTGTATGTGCCTTAACTGAATTATCATCCAAGTTCAAAGGCTAAGTAGTAGACACTAGCCCGAGGGCAGCTATCCTGGAAGTAGTTGAAGTAGCTCCGAGTAGGAACCCATCCAACAAGTTAGGTATAACCCGAACGAGCAGGTCTAACCAGTTAGGAAAGAATGCGAGCATCGTCGCGTGACTGCCGTGCTTATGGCAGGAAGTCAAAACTACCCTGAGTGCAATGACTCTGGGCGTAGTCGAAATAGCTCCTAGTAGGACCCCATCCAACAGGATAGATATGACCTGATCGAGCAGGTCTAACCAGTTAGGAAAGAACGCGAACATCATCGCGACTGCTGTGCTTGTGGCAAGAAGTTGAAACTACCCTGAGTGCATGTGGCAGAACCGCCTGAATTATTCTGGCTCAAGTGCGCTAATTATCGCTTTACAGCCGATATTAACTCAACGCACTTCAAACGGAACAACCCATTGGTCTGTCGGGTCTCCGCCCGATACAACCACGGTTCAACAGGATCGAAGTAGGTTTACCTTGCATGGAGGCGAGTTTACAATCACAGCACAGCTCATTAAATTTTAATTTACAGAAACGCAAACATTATTACAAATCTTTTTTTAAACTTAATGTAAACTTATACAAACAGTGTTTAACACGACAAGCTACGCAGCTTGTCCATGTTCACAGCGGAAGGAAAATAAACTCGCGACTACACTTGACACGAAGGTTGACACCATGCTCAGCCCAGGGCCTGGTGTCACTCAGGAGAGTCACTGCCAGCCGGGGACGGATCCCACTCCACGGACCAGCCATACGGAACAGAAATTGGCCATGCAAAACTATCCGTGGGGTCCTCGAAGGTCATACCTGAAAAATTCACTAGCAAGACTGAGTATGCTAATACTCAGCAAGGCTTACCCAAGATTGGGTATACTTAGCCCGTAACTAGACTCATGAAGGCTTGAAATGGTTCTGGGTTTTATTTCAGCTGAAAAGCAACAAAGAGTATGATCTACTTTCAAATTTTAGCTTTCCACTTCTAATCTGATTATCCATTCTAGGTAAGCACCTATTCTAGACAAGCAAGGTAGAGATTAGCATTCCTCAAGATTATTCCATAACTTCTTACTCTATGTGGCAGAAGGAATAAGCAGTCTCAATTTCCGCGAGAGACGGACGATTCTGAATCGAATTTCCAAAGCTTGCAAGGCAAACCTAACTCACACGCTTGGAATATTCCATAATAATTCCAAAGCAACCGTTTGCCTTTCATTCCGACTTGTGGAACAGGGCCACCACAAGCGACTGTAGGACCGTACGCACACCAATTGTGCAGGACATACGCCTGTAGCGCGACTACATGACCGTATTCCTGTCCGCTGCGCGGAACGTACTCCCGCACGTCGGTGCGTGGGAAAAACCAAATTACGAGTGGTGGGAGGTATGTCCACTCCTCGAGCCGATTGGTTACTAGGCTTACCGCTTTACCATATTTCGCAGCATCTGGCTAGTACTTTCAAACGCTTAGCCACCACTACCACACACCGCGACCTTATCAACTTTTATTAATACAGACGGGGTAACCTTTCCGAGTCATGATATTGCACATGACCCCGTCCATCATCCTTATAGTGATTGCAGAATAGTAAACATTCAACTCCTATATCGCGCGAGTGACAGGAAATCACCCGACTTTTACCGGTCCTATTAGCAGAGCATCTATGCGAGAAGGACTCGGGTACAATACATTGGATTCCTAGGATTTATGCAACTAGGGTTTCATTTCAACTCCTAGACGTAATGCAAAATATATAATATATGAATAAAATTGTAATAATTTGAAATACTGGGGTATACATCGGGGCTTGCCTTCTTGAGTGGGGTTGGGAGCAGGAGTGTCAAAGTTTTCCAAACTTTGATCGGCGACGTTTATCGAGTCTTCAGAAAACCCTTGGTCTTGTTCCAGGATTAGCTCGTAGTCTCCGTCGTCGAGCGTCGTCGATTCTACATGGTATGCATTGATTTAAGTGAGATGGTGCTTGAGTTAAAGATTTTATTTTACGATAAAGTTGCAATCCAATAAAGTAATAAATATAAAACTCATGTAACAAGGGGGTGGGTTCCAAACTACCATCCATACTTAGGTTATGTCACTTTAATGGAATTACTTTGAAGTAATTCGACCAGTTTGATTTTTATTTTGAAAACCATAAAGATTCTGACTTTGAATTTTTGTGAATAAGTTCATTTTCAATAAATAAGCTTATGGTGAATTTTTCATAATTTTCTGGAAATAGAAACTAAAACATTTTAATTTGAATTCAAACTTCAAGTTTAAATTTAAATCCTAAGTTAACAGAACTTTAAATTCTTGAAAATTTAATGTTAAACCAATTATCATCAAATTAGGTTAGGGTAAAAAGATCTAAACATAGAAACCTTAGGAACAGGCTTAATTAAATTCAAATCATTTCAAATTTGATTTGCAAAAGTTTAAAAGAACTTAAACTACAGAGCAATACTAAGCTTGAAATTTCTACATAAGCTTACTCAAGACTTAAAGAAGCTACATACCAAAGATCATAAGAAACTAAGCTTGTATGCAAGAGTTATGCATAAAATACCTCTTTTACTTAGGTTTAAAATAGATTCAAAAGTATTTAGTTTCAAACTAGACTTCATTAACAAAAGTTGTAGAGCTTAAATTCTAGTTTCGAACAAAAGTAGTTCGACAATTTTTGGATTTTTCTACACATTCCTATGAATTTTACAAGTTGACTGAATTGTGTTTAAAGAGGGGTGCTACTTTGTCACAAATAGACCCCTGGAAACTTTTAAAACCTTGCAATCGAGTCCCTGGCTGGTGCTACACAGGAGGTCCGACCGATGGCCAACCAAATTCCGGCGAGATAGCTTGCCGGCGGCAAGGGGCACGTTAGGGAAAATGACCAGTGACTCACGGTGGTTACGGGGGTGGTCGGGGTTGAGGCGGGGAGGAGCTATAGCAGCGTAAACGGTGGCGAACAGGGGCGGGCGGCGGAGCTCCGAGGGGGTCGACAGCGTTCCGGCGGCTAGGGTGCCGGAGGGTGGCGGGAAAGTAGTCGAGAAGCTTCTACGTGATGATGTGGTGCTGATGAGGTGCTCGACCGGGGCTAGGAGATGGTGGATCAGCGGGTCGACGGCGAAGCCGAGCGGCGGCGAAGCAAGGAGCTCGTCGGCGCTGCGGTCCGGCTGTTCTGGTGCACTAGATGTGACAGTTAATGTACTTGTAAGCTAGGCACATAATTTGTTAGTGTGAAGTATGTGCTTGCTAGTGTAAAGTTTGTGTATGTTTATGTGAAGCTTTTGAAAATTTAAAGTGCAAGTAAAAAGGGTATTTTTGCAAGTATGGAAAAAAACTAGGGTTGTTTTTGCAAATTATCTTTGGATAGGAGGTAACTTCAAAATAAGTGAAGGGTGGTCTTGCAAACATGTTTTTCTTACTTTATCCCCTGTAAAAAAATATATATAATAATATATATTTATCCAAAAGTTTTATTTGAAATGTATGTGTTGAAGTGTGTAAAAATTTTGGATAAAGTTGTGAAAATAAGGGTGTTTATGTAATTTTATGAAAGTACAAGTCCTTTTATGGAAGTATTTGATTTACAAAAGTAACTTTCAAAATTACTCAGGACTAAAGTGTAAAAGGTGCAAGTCATCATGACATGTCTATCCAATCATTATGACGTGTGTATCCCGTCATCATGACATGTCATAAATGCTTGCATTTAGGTCCTAAATGTTATGAAGTTACACTCTTTAGGACAAAAGTAATTCAAATCCAACCTTTATTCAAAATTTCACGTGTAAAGATATAAGCTTTGAGTTTTTGAACTTGGGCCCTAAAGCAATGTTGTAGAGTTTGAAAAACTCTCCAACTTTCGTTTTGGGCATTTCTTCATTAGGCTTTTAGATTAATGAGAAAATATGCTTTACATAAAGGTCCTTGCAATTTTCTAGATTTGCGCATAAGTCCTTGGGAGAATTCCATTTCTCCTTCTCTGTTCTTCCTCTCTCTCTCTGTTTTATCCTCTCCCTGGCGTCTCTTTCTTTCCTCCACCGGCGGCATCTCTCTCTCTCTCTCTCTCTCTCTCTCTCTCGCCCTTTCCTCTCCTCCACCCGGCTCGGCACAGGGGCGCTGGGCGGCCAGAGCAGAGGCGCGCGGCGCGGGCGGCTCCAGGCACGCGCGAGCCGGTGCGGCGGCTCGGGCGCGGCGCAGAAGCGGGCTGTGGCTCGGGCGTGCGCGGGGATGCGGCTCGCGGGGGCAGGCATGAGCGGGCGAGCGGGTGCGAGCGAGCGGCGGCTCGTGCGGCGCTGGGGCGGCGGCCCCGAGCAGCGGGCAGCGCTGAAGCAGCGCGCGACGCGGGCGTCGCGAGAGCTGGCGGCGCGGGCGCTAGCACGGGCAAGCGGCGCAGGCGCGCGGTGCGGGTGGAGCAGCACGAGGCAGCAGGCGCTGGGCTGGAGCAGGCGCGGGAACCGGCGCGTGTGTGGGCGCTGGAGCGGCGCGACGCAGGAGCAGGAGTGGAGCCCGGGACCAGGCGCCGCTGGAGTGGGTGGCGCAGGCGCGCGTGGTGGCACGACAGGCGTGGTGCTGAGGCGCACGCGGCTCGGGTATGTGCAGGTGCGGCGCGGCAAGGTCGGAGCGAACGCGGGTCCGGCAACTGGAGGAGGAGGAGTAGTTGTGCAGGGCGACGACGTGTAGGGCAACAACGTGCAGGGCGACGGCGTGCCGTGCGGCGGCTGCGGGCGAATCTGCACGGGAGCAGCGGGACCGCGCGTGGAGGACGTCGGAGGCCGTTGAGGAGAAAGCAGCGGACGAGGTCAGGCGCCACTGTGAGCTGCTTGTGGAGGCGGAGGGGCGGTTATGGGGAGGCGAGCCGGAAGGAGAAGCGGCGAAGCAAAGGCGGCGGTTATAGCGCGGCGAACTCGGAAGGAGCAGCTGCGCAACGGTCAGGGCAGAAGCAACGCGGCGCGGGTTCGACGCGCAGCGGAAGACCGGCAGCGGTGGTAGGTCAACCCGGATGGCGTCACAACAGATGGAGAGGGCGGTGGAGTTACAGGACCCGGAGGTCCGAGCGGAATTGAACCGGCGCGTTCGCGAGTGCGAGCGGAAGTGTTTTACCAGTGGCCGGCACGGTTCGTTTCCGCAGGCGCGTGCATATGCAAGGCAACCGACCACGCGCGTGCAGGCTGGGGGGGGGGGGGCCGTTGGTGTGAGAGTGGAGCGGGAGCGGCACACAGGAGATGCGACCAGGCGAGGCGATCCTACAGGAGGCTACGCGGGTGTGCCGGCCGTGTTTCTGCAGTACATGTGCGTGAGCAGAGGAGGCTCAGCTCGTGAGCAGGAGGACCTGGAGGTTCGCGGAGGAGTTGGCATAGCGAACCAATCCGGCTCTGTCGTCTCGTCCTAGGGGTCCACGACGTCCAGCAGTTCCTACCCCTCGTTGATCGCTAAATCGACCACCGTCACCACGGGTCACCGTGAGGAATATCCCTCCGGCCATTCTCTGCCCACTACAATCCCCCGGCAAGTTTCTTCGTCACCCACGGAACCTCGTCACCGTCGAGCACTTCTCATCGCCGATCCTTTTCACCACGGAAATTCACTTTCCACCCGTTCTCCTCCACAACCAAAACTACCCCAAGGTTTGCTCTGACCCACTGAATCTTTCTAATGCCGGCGACCCCTTTTGCCGGAACATCGTTGTCTTCATCCTGTCCTTTGTTTTCCCCGACCAGGGACTTAATTGCTTCGATTTAGAAAGTTCTAGGGTGTTCTTTGTAAAATTTCCAGAGCCTTCTTCATTTCAAATCAGTGAACTTCTACATTCCATAGAAATTCGTAAGAATTTCGTAAAAATACAAAACCCGTTTTGTTTGAATCCTTAGGCCAAAATCTACAAGTTTTATGTTGTGATCTTGAGCTGAAAGTCTTTGATTTGTGATCTAGGTTAAAAAAACCCGTGTGTATCTGCTGCTTAGCCAACACATCTCTGCAGCTATGCTTCAGCAACGACTATCAGCTCAGCCGCTAAACATCCGTTTCCTTTGAGTCTATGATGTTTCTGTGTAACAGCAGTCAGCCGATGCATTTCTTTTGATATGCTTCTACCATCAGCTGGTTAGCTGATACGGTTATTATCTTTCTAATATCAGCTACTGCCGATACAATTCTTTTGTTCTGTCCTAAATCAGCTGCACATCTGTAGAACATATTCCCATCGGCACAAAGCCATCAGCCACATCCTCTTCAATCTAATTCCGCATTTATGGTCTCATCAGCCTGGTCTGATATTAGTGTTCTGTTACACCTAGTTCTTGAAACAGGTCTAACTTAGATAACCCTATCGGCTGTACGTCACTCAATTGTTGGGCTGACATAATCGAGCCGATACAACCACACCTAGTTACCTAGGATAACACTTAAGCACATCTCAATTAAGACACAACTGCTTTAGGAATCATCCCTCTGCTAAAGTAATCGATGCTTTCATCGATCAATTACGAACCTGATGCACCTATCAATCGGCTACCCAGACCAATGTACACAACCCTAGATCAGTAAGCTAACACAGTAGACACGCCTCTGTTAGGCACGACCAAAGCACATCAATCGGCTAAACCTGATACATCCTCATTAGTTAAGGCCAAGACTCATACACCAACCAATTAGATAGACTAAAGACATGCTAATAACTAGATCCAATCGGCAAGATCCTTCCTTTTTCTATACTTGAAGTACTATACCTTCAATGTTCCTCTCCATATCAGCCGATTTAACCTCAGGTGAACCAAATCGGCTAATCTTTTCTACTCCTATACAGACATTGCTCATGCCGATTTTTCTTTCAAACAGAAATCAGCAGATTTCCTAAAACTGTATGGAAAGCTCCCTTCTTTACCAATTCTATCGACTAAACCTCTGTTGTTTCCAATTGGCTCAGTTGTAACCTTCAACAAGTAGTCGATTCTAATTAGTTGTTCCCCTAAAGCTCTGTCTAAGTTTAGTTCAGATCTTTCTGGTTGTTATGTGAGTAGTATGTTAAATGAGTGCTAGATTGTAACTTTATTGTGAAGTAAGATAGTTTTATACGCACACTTTGAATGTAATGTTGCATTACATGTAGATACGACTACTTCCGCAGACGGTATCTAAGAGATCTTCCAGAAGTCTGTAGAGGATGTTTCTGAAGACCAAGTGAATGTCACCAAGGGATTATCGGAAGCCCCGAACCAAAGTTCGGAAGATAATAATACTAACATCCCTGACTTCAGCCCCACCAGTAAAGGCAAGCCCCGGTGCATAACCCAGTTTTTCAAATTACTACATTATGCAATCTTATACTTATATATTATATCTTGCATTAAGTCTAGAAGATGAAATGGAACCCTAGATGCATGAATCCTAGGAACCTATGTATTGCACCTGAGTTCATATCAAATAGATGCTCTGCTAATAGGACCGGTAGAAGTCGGGTGATTTTCTGTCACTCACGTGATATAGGAGTTGTAATGTTTACATTACTGCAATCACTATAAGGATGACAGACGGGAAGTATGTGAGGTATCATGATTGAGGTGATACCCCGTCTATGTTGTTGAATTTGATAAGGTCGCAGTGTGTGGTGATCGGGGTTAAGCATTTGAAAGTACTAACCACATGCCGTGAATTTTGGGTAAGCGGCAAGCCTAGTAACAAATCGGCCCGAGGAGTGGACATACCTCCCACCACTCGTATTTGCTTCTTCTGGTTACTTGATTCGATGTGTAGGAATACGTGTTGCAAGGGCAACCAGGAGAACGGACATGTAGTCGCGCTACATGCGTACGTCCTGCACTTTGGAAGTGCGTATGGTCCTGCAGTCGCTTGTGGTGGACCTGTCCACGAGTCGGAATGAAAGGCAAACGGTTGCTTCGGAACGACCCTTTGGCGTTCCAAGCGTGTGAGTTAGGTTTATCCTTGCAAGGTTTGAAATTCGATTCAGAATCGTCCGTTTCTCGCGGAGATTGAGACTGCTTGATCCCTTTGTCACATAGAGTAACAAGAGCAATGTTATGGTTATCAAAGATGATGTTTGGCTAAAGATTCTACCATGCTTGAATAGCTATAAGTGCTTACCTAGAATGAATAATCAATTAGAACCTGAAAGCTAAAAGTTGAAATTAAGGATCTACTCTTTACTGCTTTTCAGCTGAAGTTAAACCCAGAACCATTATAAGCTTTCATAAGTCTAGTTACATGGCTAAGTATACCATGAGACGGGTAAGCCTTGCTGAGTATTAGTATACTCAGTCTTGCTAGTTACATGTTTTTCATGTAAAATCTTTGAAGACCCTACTCTTCCCTCGCCTTGGCCCTGTGCTCTTCCAGATGGTTGGTCCGTGGAATGGGATCCGTCCCCGGCCAACACTGATGATCTCGAATGATGTCATGCCCAAGCTTAGCATGACATCCGTCTTGACGACGTATTGTAAATCATCGCGTATGTTTTCCGCTGCCAGAAATCATAACTTTAACAATTTGAAATGTTTTCTCTAAGTTTGAAACTTCGTACTACTTTTGGAAACTCTTGTAATGTAGTTCCCTGTGATGTAAATTATGATGGTGACTATATCTCTGGACTCACCTTCGTGTGAGGTAACCTTATTCGATCCTGTATCGGTGGTTTATCGGGACGCTACCCATAGGCCATGGGATTATACCGTTTGAAGTACGTTGGAGCCCTCTGGAGTGGACTCGCGTACTTGAGCCGGTATAATTCAGGTTGGTTCTGCCACAGCTGGTATCAGAGCTATAAGGTTACTCTGGAGATACATTCTACCTTAAAAATGTTTTTAGTATAAAAGTTTGACCAACAAAGTATTTTACAAAACTACGTTGGTACCGTTAAGGATTGTGCTTAGTACGTAAAGCCCTAGGGTAATGTTCATGAGGGAATTAGAGGTGGCTATAGTATATATATGTATATAACTCTGACTTCCAGCATTATTTTCAGTTGAGAATATAAATTTATGCACAACTCAACCTTACATTCTGTAACAACACCTTCGACGATGAGGTAAGAAGGTAAGGATCCTCAGCTAACTGGGGAGTTAGCCTTCCCGTCGGTCATGCGAACCGAACGCTGTTTCTCAAGCAGTGGCCTACTTGAGATGCTGCCAATGTACCAACTTCGGTTGACTACATTGGGAGTATATAGTTAGGTATGGGGTATGAACAACAACACCCCCGCATTTTGCGGTACCCCCGTGAATACGTTATCTCGATAACGTATGTTAACATTGTCTGTACGGCGGTAATTGTACAGATACTGTTTCTATAGAGAACAGTAATGTTTGGGGACGCTTTCATGACATGCTGGCATGAAAGGTTTGGTATATATAAATATCTTGTGATTTTCTGCAGGTATGCTAACCATGATTCGATAGGTTCTGAACGGGTAGGATTATCGACTAGTTATCACAGGGAGAGACGTATTTATATTGTGCCACCGTAATTAACCACGTAAGACCAAGATTACTTGACAGTTATTTTTGTTTGTGAGGACGTGTAGAACGTGCATGTATCATGTCATCTTGGATTGATTTGATTGCCTTGCTTGTTATGTTGTTGTACTAAAATATGTTGCTTGTATCTGAATGCCCGCCTAGACTTTGTGTTGTAGGAGCCAACGTAATCTGCTAGGCTAACCTGGAGTTGAGAAGGTCTTTTGTGAATCAAGTGGGTTGGGTCATGTTTGAACCTTATCGCTGATCTTAGCTTGACAGCCAAATCAAACCCCTGATCTTGCTTTGAATCTGTTTCGGCAGAACCATTGAGCTTTTCTTTTGATGGTTAAACCTTAATAATTGTCAGCAAACTCTTCAATCCATCATTCAGTGAACCATCTATCCTCTCTTGATG
The DNA here is from genome assembly GCF_002211085.1 of Panicum hallii. Taxonomy (NCBI): domain Eukaryota; kingdom Viridiplantae; phylum Streptophyta; class Magnoliopsida; order Poales; family Poaceae; genus Panicum; species Panicum hallii. The sequence goes on along the minus strand of NC_038047.1, from coordinate 22,223,179 downwards.
TTGTATCTTATATTGTTGGCTATTCTGGTTACAACATCTGAAAGTTGCACCTTCGATTTTTGCTCAGATGGTTTTGGATAAATTAAAAAGATTTATGACAATAATTATTTTTTGAATATAATTCTCCCGGCAAAAGTCATGCATCATAACACATACCATCTTTGGTCACTGCATGGTGTTGCATCGTCACCGAAAATCCGTAGACTGACTAACGGGTGTGCATCCAGTACAACTTCGGGTTGTCTTCGGTTTCCTAAATCTATCTTGTTGCTGTTGGCACTATAGGGTTGTTATTCCTCTTTTGTGGTGGTGTTTAATCACATGACCATGATGCCGTGTCGGAACCTAAGGCCTCATGTGCGTTGTAGCCATATGATTGAGCCATTAGGAGCGCACTGGTGACTAGGTATATGTGACGTAACTCACTGAAATCTCTTTTTATGCAACCTTACTAGTGTCCTAACTTTTGATCTTCGCTTAAGGATATAGAACTACCCAGGTGTTAATCACGAGAGAACGGTTGCAGGGTGCGAGTCATGTGCGTCATCAACTCATGCATCATACTTTATGCATTTCTTACATGCATACATTGCAAGCATCGTCATCCTTGCATCATGGTGTAAACATTGTATCATGGTAATTGCAATGTGTCATATTGTCACACCCGATTTATAAAGAACATAAATTGAGCAATCATATATGCGCCAGAATCAAGTCACGCATATATACAACAGAATCATCAAGATATCACAACACATATCATGAATAACATTAATATAAATCGTAAATGAATTATTTTATTACAACCGAATCAAGAATCGGTTCAAGAGTTGCGGAAGCGAAAAAGAGATACACGTAGAGCTGGGCGCCACAGCGACGTCGACTGGGAGACAAACGCCTAGAAGTCGTCGAAGCCGCTGACGTAATCCTCCACGTTGCCGGGCACTGAGCAACAGTCGAAGATATCCAAGAGAACAGAAGAGTGGAGAGGCAAGTGTGAGTACAAACTCGTACTCAACAAGTATAACACACACTATGAGGCTCTAAGGTTAGCTGACTCAACTGCATTAGCTTTTAGACTTGGCAAAATTTTATTAAAGCTAATTACTACAAGTGGATGAATTACCATAAACCCGAATTGCATAAGAAATTAATCAATATTAATTAAGAACTACTGAGAACCATCCAAACCACCAAGATAACCCCACTAATCAGACGGAGGATCTGGGCCGCTCATGACTGTGAGCACAGCTGATATATCAGTTTTACACTCTCGAGAGGTTGCACAACTTTACCCACAAGTCGTGAGCTCCGCTAGTTGTTCATCACACTTCCTTAGGTGAGATGGCTAGCAAGCACACTACGAGACCGTTACAAAGGATCACGTTGGTAAGGTGTAACCGCTAAGGATTCTGGATCGGCGACGATGGGGCCCACCTCTGGGGGTACAAGCACACAGCACAGACCAAGCCGGAGGAGCAGGGACCATTGAAGCCTACCACCCCTCTTGCCCACGCAGGTAAGTTACTCCCGAACCAACACGACCTAGCAAAACTAACCACAATGCAACCCAAGGATATATATATAAGTATAAAGGTGGCTAGGAAATCCTTATAGGCATACAGAATTAAAATGCAATATGAAATTTGTATTAAAAAGTGATAGGAGGTTCATGTTATACTTGCCTTCCTCATACTCTCCCGGCTGTTGCTCAAACTGCTCGGAAGATGGCTGCTCCTGGTACTGCTCCGAAGGCTCGACGTCTACTCACGAACATCAAGCATGGTCCACACATACACACATGCACAACAATAGCAAACTATAAGAAAACAGTACACCAATACAATAGAACAGCACATAAAACTAGCCTAGAACTATTCTATGCATTACAACGATCGCAAGAGCGCGAAAACTAGACTTAAAACAAGGTCCAGGGGCTTTTCTGTAAGAAAACAGGAAAACCAGGGGTTTCTGCGCAAAAACTGAGGGCCTAAACCTAATTAAACCATAGACACAGGGGCTAACCTGCAAAAACTCTAGGGAAGGGCTGAAAAACCTAAATCTAGAAAGCTCAGGGGGTCAAAAGGGAAGAAAAGGACCTATCTGCAAATATCTTTGAACTACGGGTGGACTGCGGGTTGATTCTTCAAAAGGGCAGGGACTCTTTAGATAAAAAAAACCGGGCTGAAAGGGTATCTCCAGATCTGGGCCTTTGGATCGCCATCTAACGGCTCAGATTAGATCTATTACGCGAAGGGGTACGCGCTCACCACGGCCACCCGATCTAAATCGAACGGACCGAACCTATACTTCAACGGATCTGATCCAGACCGCCCATTCTAAATCTGATGGCTCTGCCTCTCACTCAACCCGAACCAGTATCGCTTGACCCGAACCACCGGATCTTGATCGCACGGTCCCGATCAAAAGGCTCTAGATCTAATCCTAGGCGTCCATCTTCGATCGAGCGGCACAGGATCCACGCAGGCGCCAGCGGCGGCGGGACTCATCGGAGACTAAGCTCCGCGGCGGCGCGCGGCTCGGCTCACCGGAGCTCGGCGTTCCCGCCGCTCCGGTGGGCCATTCTTCACGACTCCAGGCTGGAAGGCATCACCACGGCCTGGGGAGCACGCCTAGGGGGAACAGAAGTGGCCTACCCTATTCTAGCGACGAGTCGACGGCGAGGGGCGGCTCGGGGCGGCAGATTCGCCGGCGTGCATGCGGTCTAGGCACTGCGGCCAGCTAAGGACCACGACGCCTAGTGCAAAAGAACCAGGGAGCAAAGAGGAAGCTCACTGAGGGCTCGCGGTGCCCGGAGCGTGGCGGAGGACGGCCGGCGGCGAGGTCCTGCGGAGGCGACGCTCGGGGTGATCGCGGACGGGCCGAGGTGGGACTGCTTCAGATCTGCTGGTCCCCCAAATCGAAGCACACAGGCCCTACAGAGGTGCTCAGGGGGTCAGCTCGGCCGGATACCTACCGACGACGAGAAATTGTTGCAGCGGGGCAACTCACCGGCGAAAGTTCCCTCGGGAAATTCCATCGTTACCGAGGCGTAGAGCTCCAATGCTGAGCTCGAGGAGCTTTAGGATGGCGAGGTGGAGCTTTTGCGGGGGATGCGGTGGTCCGGGGCGCAGCAGAACGGTGGTTCGACGGTGAGGCCGAGGGTGTTTGTGCAGCGGAGGAAAAGGGCGGCGGCGCTGGGGTTTTCGGGGAGCGCTGCGGCCAGGGTTAGGGCACGGGGTAAAAGGGGGGTCGACAGGGGCAATTAAGGGCAGAGGCGGAGGTCTCGGCGTGCGGGCCCGGGGAGAGGATATCGCCGGGGATCTCAGGTAGCTAGCGCACGAGGAGGAAGAAAGGAAAGGAGAGGGAGGGGACTGACGAGTGGGACCGAGACGGCAGAGAGAGAGAGGAAAGAACGGGCGCGGCTCGGACGGGGAAAAAGGGCGCCGACAGGCGGGGCCCGTGCATCAGCGAGAGAAAAGAGAGAGGGGGCGCGACCGGGCTGGGGCGGTAGGCTGGACCGGCGCGAAGCCCACGCGGGGAGGAAAAAGAAGCTGGGCCGCGGGAATGACTTTGGGCCGGGGAAAAAGGGAGAGAGGAGAGGGGCCCGCGGGAAAAGAAGGGGAGAGAGCCACTGGGCCGCCGGCTGGGCCGCAGGAGAAGGGAAAAGAGAGGGCCCGAGAGAAGAAGAGAGAGGGGTTGGGTTGGGCTGGCTCTTTCCTTTTTGTTTTCCTTTTCTACACTTAAACTAAATCAAACAAATCTATTTGAATTCAAATAAATTTGAATTCAAACCCTATACACTCAACACAATTAAACAATGCTCCAGCATGAATGCACAAACAAGTTGATCTTATATTAAATTTTTATTTTCTTGTGTTATAAAATTACTTTAAATGCCACAAAATTAAAGAAAGCCCTGGAAATTTTATTTGAGCCAAAATAATTTCATTAAAATTAGGGAAAATGATATTAGGGTGTTACAAACCTACCCCCCTTACAGGAATCTCGTCCCGAGATTCGGATAGGCTAGCTAGCAAAGAGATCGGGATATGTCTTTCTCAACTCATCTTCTCGCTCCCAAGTAGCCTCATCCTCCGTGTGGTGACTCCACTGAACACGGCACATCTTGATCCTCTTGTTTCTGGTAACTCTCTCGGATGTCTCCAGAATCTACACTGGATGCTCGATGTAAGTCAGATCCTCCTGCACATCTAACCCTTCTATCGGTGCTTGCTCCTCTGGCACCCTCAAGCACTTCTTCAGCTGGGACACGTGAAACACATCGTGCACCCCTGAGAGGTTGGGAGGCAACTCCAAACGATATGCCACCTCACCCTTCCGTTCCAACACCTTGAACGGACCGATGTATCGAGGGGTTAGCTTCCCTCTCACATTAAACCTGCGAATCCCTCTCATCGGCGAGACCTTCAGATATACATAATCTCCCACTGCAAAGGTCAGATCTCGGCGACGAACATCCGTATAGCTCTTCTGACGAGTCTGAGCGACCCTCAGATTCTCTCGCACCTGCTGTACCAGCTGCTCTGCATCCTCAATAATCTCCGGACAAAATACTTGCCTCTCACCAATCTGATCCCAATACAGCGGGGTCCTGCACTTCTGATCGTACAAAGCCTCAAAAGGAGACTTCTTCAGACTGCCCTGATAACTGTTGTTATACGAAAACTCTGCATAAGGCAAGCACTTATCCCAGCTGGTACCGTACTGAATAGCACAAGCTCGAAGCATATCCTCCAACACTTGGTTGGTCCTCTCTGTCTGCCCATCTGTCTGAGGATGATAAGCGGTACTGAAGCGCAGGTTCGTATCCAACGAATCATGCAGCTGCTCCCAGAATCGTGAAGTGAACTGAGATCCTCGATCAGATATAATCTTCTTCGGAACTCCATGCAGACAGACAATCCTGGAGATGTACAACTCTGCAAGTCTAGCACCGGAGTAGGTAGTGTTCACCGGGATGAAGTGGGCAACCTTCGTCAACCGGTCCACTACTACCCATATGGAGTTGTACCCTTTCTGAGTACGGGGCAAACCAACAATGAAGTCCATGGTGATCTCCTCCCATTTCCACTCTGGAATCTTCAACGGCTGCAATAGCCCTGCTGGCCTCTGATGCTCTGCCTTGACACGCTGACAAGTGTCACAGATAGCCACGTACAGCAATGGAACGTTTCATCCCGTACCACCAGAATTGTTCCTTCAGGTCGTAATACATCTTTGTGCTGCCAGGATGGATAGGATATGCTGTATCATGAGCCTCACTCAGAATCAACTTTCTGAGGTCATTCACATCCGGCACACATATACGACCCTTGTACCACAAGGTACCCTGATCATCCTCTCTAAAATGAGGGGCTTTGCCAATCTTGAGCAGCTCACAAATCTCCTACAGCTTCTTATCAACCTTCTGATGCTGCCTAATCTCTGCCTCTAGAGTGGGTTCTGCCTCGAATGCTGCACTCGAAGTATGATGCAAGAAACCCAGACTCAGCTGCTCAAACTCCTCGCATAACTCTGAAGGCATCTGAAAAGCCACGGCCATGTTGACATAGCTCTTCCTGCTCAAAGCATCTGCCATGACATTAGCCTTACCCGGATGATAGTGAATCTCCAGGTCATAATCCTTGACTAGCTCTAGCCATCTTCTCTGCCGCATATTCAGCTCACTCTGCGTGAAAATGTACTTGAGGCTCTTGTGATCAGTATAAATGTCACACTGCTGCCCAAACAAGTAATGCCTCCATATCTTCAGAGCGTGCACAACTGCGGCCAACTCGAGGTCATGGGTGGGATAGTTTAGCTCGTGCCGGCGTAACTGCCATGAAGCATAAGCTATGACCATGCCTTCCTGCATCAAAACACAACCAAGACCATCCCTCGAAGCATCACAATACACTGTGAACCTCTTGCTCTGGTCTGGCAGAATAAGAATCGGCGCCGTGGTCAACCTCTTCTTCAACTCATCGAAAGCTACCTGACGCTCACCAATCCAAGAGAAATCCACACCCTTCTCCAGCAAAGAAGTCAAAGGCTTCGCAATCTGGAGAAATTCTCGATGAACCTCTGATAATAACCTGCTAAGCCCAGAAAGGAACGAATCTCCTTCACCGTCTGTGGTATCTTCCACTCGAGCACATCCTTCACCTTGCCCGGATCTACCGCGATGCCTCCCTTGGAGATGATATGACCGAGGAAAGGAACCTCATCAATCCAGAACTCACACTTACTGAGCTTGGCATACAGCTGATGCTCTTGCAACCTCTGCAACACCAACCTCAGATGCTTCTCATGTTCTTCCTCCGACTTGGAATATACTAGGATATCGTCGATGAATATCACCACGAAAGTATCCAGGTAATCCATGAAAACCTTGTTCATCAAGTGCATGAAGAAAGCTGGAGCATTGGTCAAACCGAAAGACATGACCGTGTACTCGTATAGCCCATACTTGCAGGTGAATGCCGTCTTCAGGATATCCTCTGGACGAATCTTCAACTGATGATAACCCGAACGCAGATCAATCTTCGTGAACAAACAAGCACCCTGAAGCTGATCGAAAAGATCCTCAATACGGGGTAGTGGATGCTTGTTCTTGATAGTAACTGCATTCAGATCCCGATAATCGACACACATCCTCTTCGCACCATCCTTCTTCTCTACGAGCAAGACAGGAAAAGCCCAAGGAGAGAAGCTGCGACGGATATAGCCCTTGGCTAGCAACTCATCGATGGTCTTCTTGACTTCCTCGTGCTCAACAGGTGCCATACAATAGGGCCTCTTAGCAATAGGAGCTGTGCCTGGCAAGAGATCAATAGAAAACTTGATGTCGCGATCAGGCGGCATACTTGGCAAATCATCCAGAAAGACATCCGGGAATTCAGACACCACGCGAATACCATCCGTGGGTCTAGCCTCCATCTGATGAAGAAATCCAGAAGGCTCTGTGGCACCGACAGTGACCTCTTGACCATCCGGTGCTGATAGAAGAACAGTCCTCTGAGCACAATCTATCCGGACTCCCCACTTACCAAGAGTCTCCATCCCGAGGATCACATCAATGCCCTTGGTGTCTAGCACCATCAGATTCGCACTGAACTCTACACCCCTTATGGCCACACTGACTCTGGGACAGAAGACATGAGACCTCAACTGTCCTCCCGGTGAAGATACTAACATACACCTCTTTAATGTGCTAGTAGGAATACCATGATGCTCAACAAAATACTGGGTGATGAAAGAATGCGTAGCACCAGTATCAAAAAGCACTGTAGCAGGATAGGTGTTGACCATGAACGTACCAATCACCACATTAGGAGCCTCGGCCGCTGACTCGGCCGTCACGTGGTTCACCCTGCCCTGAGTTGGTGCCTTGGGTGGTGTTGCACGCCCCTGCTGTCCTGCCTGCGCCTTCCAAGGACAGACGTTGGCGTAGTGGCCAACCTCGCCGCAGTGGTAGCAGGCCCGGGGAAGTGCTGCAGCCTGCTGCCTAGAAGGAGGAGTGGGCGCTCCCTGCCTCTGAGCTGGTGGAGCTAGAGGTGCCGAAAGCCTCTGACCCTGCCCTGCCTGCTGTTGAGGACGGGGAGGATACTGCTGCCGCTGCTGGTACTGCTGGGGGTGCTGATATCGGGGCCGAGTGTTGCTGCCCGATGAAGAGAGAGCCATCTTCCTCTTCTTATCCTCAATCTCCCGGCGCTTACGCTCGGTGTTGAGGGCAGCATCAACCAGATGGTTGAAGCTGTCAAAGCGGAGGTTCAGGAGCGCATACTGGATGTCATCATCCAGCCCCTCCTTGAAATACTCCTGCTTATCGCTATCACGAGCGACGTCAGCAGGGCATAACGGGCCAGCTGAAGGAAACGGTCACGGTACTCCATCACCGTCATAGATCCCTGAAATAACGAACACAGATAACAAGGGTAAAAATTGCTCAATACGTCAGGCTTACAAAAAGAGATCAAGGATAGATTGAAGCTCGAAAGAAGTTGCAGGGAATTCCATTCAAATTTACCTGCTTAAGGGCACGGAACTCCTTCTGCTTCATCTTCATAATGCCCTCAGGAATGTGGTGGCTCCTGAAGTGCTCACGGAACTGGTCCCATGTGAGAGCCTCACGGTCCTGGGCCGGGTAGGACTCCCACCAGTCAAGAGCGGAGCCTCGCAGCTGCCCTGCTGCGTACAAAACCTGCTCCTGGTTGTCGCACTGGGCAACAACCAACTGGCGCTCCACCGAACGAAGCCAGTCGTCTGCCTGGAGTGGGTCCGTGGCGTGAGAGAAGGTCGGAGGATGACCTCTCAGGAAATCCGCACGCCTGTCACGGGGCTGAGGTGGCGGAGGAGGCGGTGGCTGGGTGTGAATCAGCTGCAGAGCCTGAACGGTGTTGTTCAGGGTCGCCATCATCTGCATCTGGAGTTGAAAGAACTGCTTCGGGGTCAGTGGTGGCGGCATCGGCAGCGGCTGACCAGTACCCTGGTTGTTCTGCTCCTGCTGGTCAGAACCAGAACCGGTTCGCCTGGTGTTCACCATCTGATTGCAACAAACAAAATTTATGAGAAGAAGATATTGTGCAGCTGCGGAAATGAAATTCCGTCAAGATATGGCAGAGAGAAAAGAATATAGGTTTTACCCCCAACGATCTAACTCAATTTTATTATTTAGTTTAAGTTGGGTTAGGGTTGATTTGCATGAACAAATTTAACTACTAGACTATGCAATCAACCAAAAATCCAAATCAAACACTTGCACAATAACAAGCATTCAATATTCACAACTTAGTCGAGTTTATCACACCACTCGACTAACACACTCGTTCTAGCGTATTTTCATCGGGACAACCTAAACTTATAGCTTATAGGGTTAGACTACTCAGGCCAACATCTACGGAGACTCAAGCTATTTCTCAGAAAAGATAGGAGAGATAGCAAATCAAAGGGCTTAGGACTCAAGGAATAGAGGCAGGAAATGATTTTAGGAGGTTTGCGGAAGCAAGGCAAGAAAAAAGAAGTCCTAAACTCGTCTAGTTCTATCTAAGCTTCGTCCTACAGTCGATATGGCTCTGATACCAATTCTGTCACACCCGATTTATAAAGAACATAAATCGAGCAATCATATATGCGCCAGGATCAAGTCACGCATATATACAACAGAATCATCAAGATATCACAACACATATCACGAATAACATTAATATAAATCGTAAATGAATTATTTTATTACAACCGAATCAAGAATCGATTCAAGAGTTGCGGAAGCGAAAAAGAGATACACGTAGAGCTGGGCGCCACAGGGACGTTGACTGGGAGACAAATGCCTAGAAGTCGTCGAAACCGCTGACGTAGTCCTCCACGTTGCCGGGCACTGAGCAGCAGTCGAAGATATCCAAGAGAACAGAAGAGTGGAGAGGCAAGTGTGAGTACAAACTCATACTCAACAAGTATAACACACACTATGAGGCTCTAAGGTTAGCTGACTCAACTGCATTAGCTTTTAGAGTTGGCAAAATTTTATTAAAGCTAATTACTACAAGTGGATGAATTACCATAAACCCGAATTGCATAAGAAATTAATCAATATTAATTAAGAACTACTGAGAACCATCCAAACCACCAAGATAACCCCACTAATCAGACGGAGGATCTGGACCACTCATGACTGTGAGCACAGCTGATATATCAGTTTTACACTCTCGAGAGGTTGCACAACTTTACCCACAAGTCGTGAGTTCCGCTAGTTGTTCATCACACTTCCTTAGGTGAGATGGCTAGCAAGCACACTACGAGACCGTTACAAAGGATCACGTTGGTAAGGTGTAACCGCTAAGGATTCTGGATCGGCGACGATGGGGCCCACCTCCGGGGGTACAAGCACATAGCACAGACCAAGCCGGAGGAGCAGGGACCATTGAAGCCTACCACCCCTCTTGCCCACGCAGGTAAGTTACTCCCGAACCAACACGACCTAATTAGTAAGTCAAGACCATCCCATTCCAGTCTTGTGGTTGCGCGGTTGTCCTAGGTTGTCGCTCTATGAACCGGTCCTTATGGAGAGTGGCCAACCAAGCACTAAGCACCGTGCTGGCCCCCTAAACCAAGTTTCTATCAAAAACATTTTTTAAGGAGACGTGAGCCACTCAAGCACACAGCACAGAGGGCCACTCTCAGGATTAAGTTGCATAGATCCATTAATCAAATTTAATTAAAAAGGACCAACATAGGTGAGAGCGCAGCACCTAGCAAAACTAACCACAATGCAACCCAAGGACATATATATAAGGATAAAGGTGGCTAGGATACAGAATTAAAATGCAATATGAAATTTGTATTAAAAAGTGATAGGAGGTTCATGTTATACTTGCCTTCCTCGTACTCTCCCGGCTGCTGCTCAAACTGCTCGGAAGATGGCTGCTCCTGGTACTGCTCTGATGGCTCGACGTCTACTCACGATCATCAAGCATGGTCCACACATACACACATGCACAACAATAGCAAACTATAAGAAAACAGTACACCAATACAATAGAACCACACACAAAACTAGCCTAGAACTATTCTACGCATTACAACGATCGCAAGAGCGCGAAACCAACTAAAACGGAGCTAAGACGCGAAAACTAGACTTAAAACAAGGTCTAGGGGCTTTTCTGTAAGAAAACAGGAAAACCAGGGGTTTCTGCGCAAAAACTGAGGGCCTAAACCTAATTAAACCATAGACACAGGGGCTAACCTGCAAAAACTCTAGGGAAGGGCTGAAAAACCTAAATCTAGAAAGCTCAGGGGGTCAAAAGTGAAGAAAAGGACCTATCTGCAAATATCTTTGAACTACGGGTGGACTGCGGGTTGATTCTTCAAAAGGGCAGGGACTCTTTAGATAAAAAAAACTGGGCTGAAAGGGTATCTCCAGATCTGGGTCTTTGGATCGCCATCTAACGGCTCAGATTAGATCTATTACGCGAAGGGGTACGCGCTCACCACGGCCACCCGATCTAAATCGAATAGACCGAACCTATACTTAAACGGATCTAATCCAGACCGCCCATTCTAAATCTGACGGCTCTACCTCTCACTCAACCCGAACCGGTATCGCTTGACCCGAACCACCGGATCTCGATCGCACGGTCCCGATCAAAAGGCTCTAGATCTAATCCTAGGCGTCCATCTTCGATCGAGCGGCACAGGATCCACGCAGGCGCCAGCGGCGGCGGGACTCACTGGAGACTAAGCTCTGCGGTGGCGTGCGGCTCGGCTCGCCGGAGCTCGGCGTTCCTGCCGCTCTGGTGGGCCATTCTTCACGACTCCAGGCTGGAAGGCATCACCACGGCGTGGGGAGCACGCCTAGGGGGAACATAAGCGGCCTACCCTATTCTAGCGACGAGTCGACGGCTCGGGGCGGTGGATTTGCTGGCGTGCATGCGGTCTAGGCACTGCGGCCAGCTAAGGACCACGACGCCTAGTGCAAAAGAACCAGGGAGCGAAGAGGAAGCTCACCGAGGGCTCGCGGTGCCCGGAGCGTGGCGGAGGACGGCCGGTGGCGAGGTCCTGCGGAGGTGACACTCGGGGTGATCGCGGACGGGCTGAGGTGGGACTACTTCAGATCTGCTGGTCCCCCAAATCGAAGCACACGGGCCCTGCAGAGGTGCTCAAGGGGTCAGCCCGGCCGGATACCTACCGACGACGAGAAATTGTTGCAGCGGGGCAACTCACCGGCGAAAGTTCCCTCAGGAAATTCCATCGTTACCGAGGCGTAGAGCTCCAATGCTGAGCTCGAGGAGCTTTAGGATGGCGAGGTGGAGCTTTTGCGGGGGATGCGGTGGTCCGGGGCGCAGCGGAACGGTGGTTCGATGGTGAGGCCGAGGGTGTTTTTGCGGTGGAGGAAAAGGGCAGCGGCGCTGGGGTTTTCGGGGAGCACTGTGTGACACCCTAGGTGTCAAATGGATCAAACCAATAAAAATAATGTTTGGTGTGTGTGAAATTGTGTGAAAATCTAATAAAGTTATGAGAATAAGGGTATTTGTGTAAATTTATGAAAATACAAACCCTTTTATGTAATTTAGTTGAAGTATAAAGTAACTTTCCAAAAATTACCAAGGGTCAAAGTGAAAAAGGTGAATGTCATCATGACCAGCCTTAAATGCTTGCAGATAAGCCCAAGAGTTCATAAAAATTACTTTACTAGGACAAGTTTTATGTAAAGTTTATTTTGAGTGCAAAATGGTGCAATAAAACTTTGTACTTTAGGTTTCTAAACTCGAGCCCTAAAACAAAGTTATAGGTTTTGAAAAGTTCTACAACTTCTATTTTGACCATTTCTTCATTTGAGCTTTGGATCAATGGGAAATTTCTGTTTACAGTGCAGTCCCTGAAGTTTTTGCAATTTCCAACGAAGCCCCTCGGACCTCCTCCTCTCTTCTTCCTCCTCTGGCAACTCCTCTGCTCCGCCCGCTGCACCCCTGCCGCCGGTGTCAGCGCCGCTTCCCCGACCATGTGCTGAGCCTCGGCCGCTCCCCGGCGCCACCTCCAGCTCCTAGCTGCCCCACGCGTCGACCCCAACCCGAGCGCCGCTCTAGCTCTTCTTGCTGGCCCCCTCGCCGAGTGTCACATTGCCTGTGGTACTGCCATTGCCGCCCGGTCTCACCGGCACTTCTGCTCGCCGCCCACCGCGTCAACGCAGCCACCCAGGACCCCGGCATTGCACCCTTTCCACTCTCCTCTATCTCTACGGACTATAAAAGGCCAGTTCTAGCTCACGGTCACACTACCAGAAACCACCGTTGCCCTCCATTGTTGCTGCTCAACCACCCCACGCTGAGCTCGCCCCTCCGGTCTCTCTTCTCTCGAGCTGAACCCCAAAATCGCTTGCCCCCAGCCCCTTGAAGCTCCTCCACCTGTTCCCCATCGACCCCGCTCACCGGAGCTCGCCGGAGCACCACTGCCACCATTGGCAAGTTACTGTCACCATCGTCGGCCCTCCTCCAGCCACCCCGGCGTCAACCGAGCCCATCCAAAGGTAGCCCTCGTGTCCCTCATGCTCCCCCACCTATCCCTCGCCTCCGGGAAGCACCCCATCGCCGGAATCGAACTCCCTGAGCTCTCTCTGTTCCAAAAATCGCGATCAGGGACCCCATACAACAATAGGAATAGTTCCAGGGACCTATCTGCACAGACCCTGACTCAGATGAACAGTATCACGCTGCACCTTTCTGAAATCTTTGGCTGAAACTTTGAAAAATCGTAGTAAATCATAGAAAAATCAGAAAAATGCCAAACCAATTTTGTTGGAATCCTTAAGTAAAATTCGACTACTTTTATTTAGGAAGTTTGAGCTGTAGGTGTATATTTTCTGATGTAGATTAAATATTAGAAAATAAGTGTTTTAATTGTATCTCATGTTGTAGGCATGTGTTATAGCTGAAATTTGGAACTTAGATTGTATGTGCTATGTATAGCTCTGTGTAAAAAGCTTGAGTACTTTACTGTTCATTTGCTTAGATTTCGAGTTCTTTTTGTTATATGTTGATGAAATACTTAAATTGTTAACTAAGGGTGTTTCTGTTGATGTTTGTATCAAAATTTTTATCATAGCTTCCTTTTTGAATGTGTAATCCATGGTAAAAATATTAGGATTAATAAAAGGTTATACCCCAAGTTATGAATTTTTGGTTTGTTTCTAAAGATAATTAATTATACTAGCTTTTATTTCATGAAAAATTATGAAAATATTCTAAGATGTTGTTATTAAGTAGTGTAGCATATCTACAAAATGTCAACCTATGATCAGGTGTAAAATAGCTAAAATAAATAAAACTTGATTAATAGATCTATAATAAATAAAAACTTAAGGTTTTTCAAGGTGACTAGCTAGTTATTTAAATAAAAATGTTAAGTAGTCAACCATGTTACTTCTTGTAGTTAGCTAAGTGTTTGGGGTAGATAACCCTGTTACCTAATGTAACTCAGTAAATTATTTGATACTCGATATATGACTGCCCAGTAAGGGAGTTTGTGTTGTTTGCTAGTGTGTAATGTTGAATGCATTGGATTGCAACTTTATCATGAAGTAGAATATAGATCTATGCATTTCCTAAGCTGCATCCTTTTGATTACATGTAGACTCAACGCTTCTCGCTGACGGTGACTATCAGATCCTCCCAGAGCCTGAAGTGGAAATCTCTGAAGCCGCCGGGAACATCACCGAGGAATTAACTGAAGTTCCGAACCCGAGTTCGGAAGGATTTATTAATATACCTGACCCCAGCCCCGCCTGTGAAGGCAAGCCCCGGACATATCCCATTACTTTCTTTACACTGCAACCTATACGTATTTATCTATATTTATGCATTAAGTCTAGGAATTGTAATGAAACCCTAGATGCATATCTCTAGGAACCAATGTACTGAACATTAGAACCTGAGTCCGACTAGTGCTATGCTAATAGGACCGGTAGAAGTCGAGTAATTTCCTGTCACTCGCGCGATATAGGAATTGATTATCTTCATTCCTGCAATCACTATAAGGATGACGGACGGGGTTTGTCAGACCCGGGGCCACGGGGCTGTGTACATCAAGGAGTCCGTATTGGACTAGGGGATAGGACGTGTCCTGTACCTCATTTATGTTGTATTCTATCCGCGTGCGGAGTAGAACTAGTCGATACAGAAGGAAACTACTCGAGTTGTACTTGAGTACGATTTTTATGTTAGTATCAGACTAGGATTCATGTAACCCTGTCCCCCCGGATATATAAGGGCGGGCAGGGACCCCCTCAAAACACAAGATCACCAGATCAACATCAAGAAAATACAAACCATCATACAGGACGTAGGGCATTACGCATATTGCGGCCTGAACCTGTCTAAATCTTGTGTTGTCTGCACCTTCGAGTTCCTGATCTCGGCGCATCCCAACCCAAAACCTACCACCTTGGGGATACCCCTCGGTGGGCAGCCGGATAAAACCCGACAGCTGGCGCGCCAGGTAGGGGTGCGCATCAGAGATCCGCTGGAGAACTCGATGGCGATTTTCAAGTTCCCCAGTCCCGTGCTCCCTGAGGGCACGACCTTTGTTGTTGGCTCGTGGGTCTGCGTTGCCAACGGCGCAGGCGGTTTCCGTCGGCACACCGTCGACGACACCTTCAAGCTAAAGACACTCGCCACAAGGCTCGACGACTTTGTCGATAATCTCGACGAGTTGCTGTTTTCTGACTCTGCCAGGGAGACCGAGGCAGCGTTTGTTTCTACTGTTCCTTTTTCCACGTTGGAAAAGGACTTGGACTCTTTGCTCCAGGCTGGAGGTTCCGGGGCCACCGCATGCCGGGAGGCCGAGGATCACCTTGCCGCTTGCGGGCTGATGATTACCACCACCTCCGAAGGATGAATTGTTCATTGGAGGGGGATGAACTTGTCCGATTCACTCGGACATGAAGACCGATTGGTAGCCCATCTTGAGCCTTTGCCTTTTCAGGAGGGCAGGGCGTTGGCTGCCATATCCGAGGGCTCGACTGAGCTAGTCGAAGCCCCTTCCGACGAACTCGCAACTCGCCAAGTCCTGATGGCGGAAGAAGGGGACGACGACGCCCTCATCCCCATTGGCGCACTTGACGGCATCTCAGAAGATGAAGACACCGCTGAGGCTGAGAACGAGAACGACGCCGAGCGCGACGCGCGACGTGCAAGGAACAGAGCTCGTGCGGTTCGCAGAAGGCGTGCCAACGAGCGCATACGTTCTGCACAGCGCGAACTCGACGCCGAATTCGCCGCGGCAGATGAACGTGGCTTCAGGACTCCTGTGGCCAACATCGCTCGGGTAACAGCATTACTCGAGCGAAGCAACGACCCCAACGTCCGACAAGCACTCATCTACGCCCAACGGGCGTGGGTCCAGTTGGACCGGCAGGCTCCGGCATCGCTCGTCAGGGACGAGCACGTCGGAGACAGCCGAAGCCAGGCCCCAAGTCGAACAACGGGTCATCGCCCGTGACCCCAACGCAGCAACAACAATGATGGCGTGGGTGGAAGCCAGATCACCGGTGGGAGGTGACAGCCACCTCCGGCAAACAACCCGAGGCAGCCCAACCCTCCACGTCACCAACCTGATCTTCGCCAGAAGATCAATGAGGGGCGCGATGCCCGGTCAGTCCTCGACTCGAGGCGACGGGAGCGTGAGGTAGTCGAGCGAGACGATGCTGACTGCAGTGATCGTTTCCCCGTGTTCACTGCGAGATTCAACAACTACAAGTACCCGGAGGGTTTCAAGCCAATTGGTATTACCAAGTATGACGGCAAGCAGGCACCCCAACAATGGCTCCGCTGTTATTCTACTGCCATTGAGGTGGCTGGCGGCTCCAATACTACCAAGGTCATCTACTTTCCGATGGCTTTGGAGCCCGCACCGTTGACTTGGCTGGAAAGTCTCCCCAACGATTCTATCGACTCCTGGGAAGGCCTCAAGAAGGTCTTCATCGACAACTTCCAGGGGGCCATATCTCAAGCAGGAACCCGGCACGACCTCGCCCAGTGCAAGCAAGAGCGCAATGAACTCCTCCGATCTTACACCCGCCGTTTTTTCGATGTGCGGGCCACCATCGCCAACATCTCAGAAGAGGACATTATCGACTGCTTCTACAACGGCCTCACTGACCCAGGTATATATCGTGATTTTGGGCGTAACAGGCCAAAGACGGTTGCAGGTTTACGCGACATGATGCACGACTGGTCTGAACAAGAAGAAAAGATGCACGAGAGGTTTCCAAGACGTACCGACCTCAACCAGAAGCGCAACAACGACAACCGGGCAGACAAAGGCCAGCGGGATTTTTCGGGTTCTTCCCGAAAACGCAAGCCAGACGATCTCGTCGTGGCTGTGGACCGTCCTTCGCGGGGCAAGAAGTCAACCACGCAGGAGCAGTTTGAAAAACTCCTGCAGAAGAAGTGCCCGTGGTGTGTCAACTCCAAACACGCAGCGATCGACTGTTTTCAGCTCAAGCGCGCCTTCGGCTCTCCTGGGAACGGCAAGAAGAACAAGTCGACGGGCAAAGAGCCCGAAGATGAGGAACAGGAGGACAAATCTGAGACGCCTAAGTTCCAGGATGCCTCCAAAACCGTCAATGTTATCTTTGGCGGTGACGAAGATTTTTGCTCCAAGCGGGAACAGAAGTTGCTGTTACGAGAGATCCTATCGGTTGAACCAGTGGTACCACGACCACTCCGATGGTCGGAGGTCCCCATATCGTTTTCCCGTGATGATCAATGGACTAGCTTTTCTGAGCCTGGGAAGTTCCCACTGGTGCTGGATCCCGTGGTCGCAGAAGTCAAGCTTACTCGGGTTCTTATCGATGGCGGGAGCGGGCTCAATCTTATCTTCGCCAGTACACTAAAGAAGATGGGTCTGGACCTCACCAACAAGCTTACTCCGAGCAAAGCTCCTTTTTATGGTATTGTTCCTAGCAATGCCGCGCATCCACTTGGGACAGTTGTTCTTCCAGTCACTTTCGGGACGAGGGAGAACTATCGTACCGAGTTCATCAAGTTCGAGGTGGCCAGCTTTGAATCTTCCTACAACGCCATACTGGGGAGGCCGGCGCTCGCCAAGTTCATGGTGGTGCCACATTATGTCTACTTACTTCTCAAGATGCCAGGACGTAACGGTGTGCTCACGCTCCGAGGCGACTTGAAGAAGTCCTATGATTGTAACCAAGAGGCCATCCAGTATGCATCGACTTCCCGCGTGCCAGATGCTTCCGCAGAAGTACTCGCGGCCGCACAACAACTCTCTCAAGCTGAGCTAGACATCCCGACGAAGAAGGCGAGTCAATCGGGCGTCAAGTCGACGGGCGAGGTGGCTCTCAAGACGATCCAGCTCCAAGAAGGCGATTCATCTAAGACAGCCATCATCGGCGCGGGCTTGGGTGACAAATAGGAACTCGCGCTCGTCAGTTTCCTGCGGGCTAACCGAGACATATTCGCATGGAAGCCATCGGATATGCCAGGGGTGCCCAAGGAGCTGATCGAGCATAGTCTTAATGTGTACCCACAGGCTGTACCAAAGAAGCAACGACTTCGTCGTTTCGCCCCCGATAAACGGGAGGCTATCAAACGGGAAATAGCTAAACTCCTCGCGGCTGGATTCATTAAAGAAGTAATCCACCCAGAGTGGGTGGCTAACCCCGTCCTTGTTTTAAAAAAGAACAAAGAATGGAGAATGTGTGTCGACTATACCGATCTCAACAAGCATTGCCCAAAGGATCACTTTGGGCTCCCTCGCATCGATCAGGTAGTCGATTCGACCGCAGGTTGCGTATTGTTATGTTTCCTTGATTGTTACTCAGGCTACCACCAGATCGCTCTCAAGGAAGAAGACCAGATCAAGACCGCGTTCATCACCCCGTTTGGGACTTATGCCTACAAGACGATGTCTTTCGGGTTGAAGAACGCTGGCGCCACCTATCAGCGGGCAATTCAGATGTGCTTCACTGATCAGTTACACCGGAACGTGGAGGCCTACGTGGACGACGTGGTCATGAAAACTCGAAGTCCTGAGGGCCTCATCACGGATCTGGAGGAAACTTTCGCCAGCCTACGGAAGTACCGATGGAAGCTTAATCCGACCAAGTGCGTTTTTGGTGTTCCGTCAGGAAAACTGCTCGGGTTCATAGTCAGTAACCGGGGCATTGAGGCCAACCCTGAAAAGATTACTGCCATCACTGATATGGAGGCACCTGCCACAATCAAAGATGTACAGAAACTTACATATTGCATGGCAGCTCTCAACAGATTCATCTCCCGGCTCGGGGAGAGAGGATTACCTTTTTTCAAACTTTTAAAGCGTCAGGACAAGTTTCACTGGATAGAGGAAGCCGAGAGGGCTCTGCAGGATCTCAAGCAACACCTACAGTCGCCCCCGATCCTCACAGCACCATTGCCGGGTGAGACCCTTTTACTTTACATTGCGGCAACTACCCACGTTATTAGCAGTGCTATTGTTGTCGAGCGCTCCGAGGAAGGCCATGCTTTTGGCGTGCAGCGGCCCGTGTACTTTGTCAGTGAAGTACTCTCAGAGTCTAAGGTGCGCTACCCGGCGGTCCAAAAGCTTCTCTATGGCATATTGATTACTTCGAGGAAATTACGCCACTACTTTGAAGAGTACCAGATCGTCGTGATCGCAGACTACCCGTTGGCGGATATCCTACACAACCAAGATGCCACGGGTCATATTTCAAAATGGGCAGTGGAACTGGGGGCTTTGTCGATCGACTTCAAGCCACGCACTGCAATCAAGTCCCAAGCTCTAGTCGACTTCATGGCTGAGTGGAGGGAAAATCAATTCTCAACTCCAGTTGACAAGCCAGAGCATTGGACCATGTACTTCGATGGTTCTCTCAAGCTCGACGGCGGTGGCGCTGGAGTTTTATTCGTTTCCCCAAGAGGCGAACAACTCAAATACGTCCTCCAAATTCTCTGGGAGGTATCCAACAATGAAGCCGAGTATGAAGCGTTGCTTCACGGGCTCCGTTTGGCGATATCACTAGGGATCAAGCAACTACTTGTATATGGCGATTCACTCTTGGTCGTTCAGCAAGTCAACAAGGAGTGGGACTGCAACAAGGAGACCATGGAAGCCTATGTACAAGAAGTACGCAAGCTAGAAAATAAATTTTCTGGCCTAGAAGTTCATCATGTGCTGCGGGAACACAATGTTGCTGCCGATGCCTTATCTAAGCTGGGATCAACCCGAGCACAAGTCCCAGCAGGGGTATTCGTTCAGGAGCTGACACACCCGTCCATCAGCCCTTCACCACCGGTTTCCACCGCCACTGGCTCCGTACAGCCAGAACGGGAGGTACTGCTGGTCGGTGAGGACTGGAGAGGACCTTTCGTCGACTTCATCCAAGATCTCGTCTTACCGGCCGGGATGGACCCCAAAAGTGCTGCCGCCGCCCGCCTCATGCGACGGAGCAAGGGGTTTGTCCTAGTCGAAGACAAACTTTATCGGCGCGGCGCACGATCCGGAGTACTCATGAAGTGCGTCACAGCAGAAGACGGTCTGGACATATTGCGAGAGATACACGAGGGCGTGTGTGGTAACCATGCCGCGTCAAAGTCGCTGGTTGGCAAAGCATACCGAGCCGGTTTCTGGTGGCCTACCGCCGTGTCCGACGTCGAAGATCTGGTGCGACGATGTCAGAACTGCCAGTTCTTCGGTAAGCAAACTCATGTCCCGGCCCACACCCTCATCACTATACCGCCTTCCTGGCCGTTCGCTTGCTGGAGCCTCGACATGATTGGGCCCTTCACAATGGCGCCAGGAGGTTTTACTCATGTTCTGGTGGCTATCGATAAGTTCACCAAGTGGATCGAGTTCAAGCCGATCGCCAAGCTTACTCCAGACAGGGTGGTCGACTTCATCTCCGACATCTTACATCGTTTCGGCTTCCCCAACATTATTATCACTAACTTGGGTTCAAATTTCACGGCCAACCAATTCTGGGAATTCTGTGAAAACTCATCCATCGAGGTTAAATATGTTTCGGTGGCTCACCCAAGGGCTAATGGGCAAGTCGAGCGGGCGAATGGTTTGATTATTGACGGCCTCAAGAAGAGACTTTACGATGCCAACAGCAAAAAGGGCGGGAAGTGGATTTACGAGTTGCCACACGTCGTCTGGGGGCTCAGGACTCAACCTTCAAAAGCCACAGGGCAGACCCCGTTCTTTCTTGTCTACGGCTCCAAGGCGATTCTCCCAGCAGATATCATGTGGAAATCCCCAAGGGTTGAGATGTATAAAGAAGGCGAGGCGGACGAAGCACGACAGCTGGAGTTGGACTCTGTCGGAGAGGCTCGCTACTCTGCTCTCGTTCAGTCAGCCCGTTACCTACAGGGAATCCGGCGATATCATGATCGCAACATTAAGGAACGGTCGTTTAGCATTGGCGACCTTGTCCTTCGTCGCGTTCAGGACGAGTCGGGTTTGCACAAGCTTAACTCACGATGGGAAGGACCGTTCATTGTCAAGAGGGTTACAAGACCGGGATCTTATCAACTTCGGCACCCCGATGGTCAGGATGTACCCAACTCGTGGAACATCCAGCACCTGCGACGGTTCTACCCCTAAGCAGACCCGTGTCCAATTTCTGTATGCGTCAATGGCAAGTTTTACTTTTCTGGGTCGATTTGGCAGCTTTGTGCCACACAACCCGAAATGTAAATTCTTGAATATAACGGTGGCGGCTGTTGGCCACGCTTCAATTTTATATAAAATCGACTACTTGCCAGCGGCACATGGGTCGTCGCGATGCTAATCGTGTTTCTTTCAAACTGGTTAGGCCCGTCTGGCTCGGGTTCTATCTAACTCGTTTGGCTACTCCTGCGGTGGTTACACCTAAGGGTAGTTTTCGACTGTTTGCCATGAGCATCCTAGTCGCCGCGCCACAGACTGCGCGTTCCGGGTCCGAGTGGATCCTTTTTGGCAGGATCTTATTTAGCTCACCCGATGAGCTCTCGAGAAGGGCTAAATCGACTACTCTCTGAGTCGATGCATTCCGAGGTAGCACGCCTATGCTCCAAAGCAGATGGGGCTCTTCGTCTGCACATACGGCTACAAAGGAACAAAAGTGGTTTCTTATATTACAAAATTCTTAAGCACTAACGGTTCAATCCTGAACCATGTTTCCAACAATTTTTCAGCTACAGGCCGGACCTCTAGCAAATACTCGCGGAAGCTTTCATCAGTACAATCAGCAGCTGCACCCTCCGCGAGTACTTCTAGCCGCGCCTTTGGCCAGAAGGACTTTACAAGGCCTAAGGCATGGCCCACGTAAGATGTGGCAGCCTCGGTGACCAAGTTGAGGATCTTTTGTGGCGCCCCGCGAAGTCGATCAAGTAGTGGTGGCCCATCTTCAGCACTGTCTTCCCGAGGATCCACCATCTCTACGAGTTCTTGAGCTGCCACCTTCAGATCATCGAGTTCCTTCTGGCGCTGCTCTTTCTCCTCGCCCAAAGTCTTGATCTGCTGGAGGCAGTCGACGAGTTGCTTCTCCGTGTCGGCCATCACCTTCCGCAGACCCTCGACTTCATCTGCGCGGCGATATAGCATGTTCTTCAACTCAGTAAGCAATCCTTCTTTATAATTTAAGAGCTGTTTAAGTTCTGCGATGATACGCAGGTTTCAGATCATGAAGTTATCAACTACGGGTATGACTTCGAGAATTGAATTCAACATACCTTGATGGGTTTTCCGCTGCTCCTTGAGTCGGCCTTGGAGCTCGATGATATTCTGCTCGAAGCCGGCTCGCTCCTGCATCAGCTCGTCGATACGCCTGGTGGACTCTTCCAGCTTCGTTGAAGATTTTTGGTTCATGTCCTACATGTTCCTGGGCGTCAGAGAAAATCGACTTAATCATACAGTTACCAATGGTTTAGACAAGATTTACCAGAGCAAATGAGTCGATCGCCTTGATCATTTGGCGCAGGCGGCTCAGATCATCCCCTGGGAGGTGCATCTCTTGGAGTATATCGGTGTTTCCCCTACAGGGGTTGGCAACCAGGTGCCTCGCAAGAAACACCCGCACCCTCCAAGGCTGACGGCTGCGGGGTCCCTGCAAAGGACAAGTGTTAATATAGCAATGATTGTGGCAGAAGGCAGTGGGATCATTTACCTGCACCGTCGACGGGTACGGCAGTGGCGGCCTCGACTTGCTCATTGCCGGGGGCTTCGGGTTCTGTGTGCTGGGGCTCGGGTAGTGGTGATCAAGCATGATTACATCTGCCCTCCCTGCTGGCTCCAGCGCGTTGGGTTGCCCAGGCGAAGGCTCGGGGGCTGGTGGAGCCAACTCGAGTTCGGCGTCCGCAGCTGTTGATCTGCTCAAGAAACAGCGCAACATTTTTACTGTGATTTTTACACATGGCTAAGGGCAAGGTCCAAGGCATTACTTACTTGGGATCGGATCATTGTCGGCTTCCTCCACACCAGCTTCAACGGCTTCTTTCACGGTACTTGTGGCCGGAGGAGTTGGCGTACAGGATGAGGGGGCTGGCAGCTCTGGCACGGCGATGTCCGTGGCACCTATTGCCGGCGGCGGCGCTGTTTCAGTCGAGGGCGTGAGCTGCCCCGACATTGTGCCTGCCACGGCGATAGTTACATCGTCTGCAACAGAAGGTGACGGATCGGCCCTATCGACCTCTATGGGCCGGCTTCTGGTGCATCTTTTTGGTGGGGGGCACTTCGGCTACCTTTGGCGCTGGGAGTCGGGCAAGGAAGACGAGGGGCTGCAAGACAGGGTTGTCATCGGCGTTCAGCAAAACAACTCGACGGTTTTTATAGTTCGACAAACATTTACCCGGCAAGGTCAGTGGCGCTGGCTTTGCGTTTCCTCATATCCCGACGTCGCCGGGGAACGAGAGGTGCGTCGTCCGACCAGTCCACGGATGATCCGGAGGAGTCGTCGGCTTGCACCCTCTCCCCAGCCGCCAGGCTGCCCGTGGCTGATTCGCTGCCAGCAATTTGTTCTTTTTGTGCTTTGGCGGCGCTGGGCAGCGTATGGTAGGGCCGGGGCAGATCGGGGTGTGGCGGGTAACTCCGATACAATGCTGATGAATCCTGTATTAAGACAATCAGTTAGTATTAACTCTTCAGATCAAGGGAAGAAGTCGAGAAGTCGAACACTTACTGCTGGTGGTCGATTCTGGGCTGTAAACCCTGCTGGAACATACGGGACAGCATCCACATCTACTAGAATTCGCCTGACGCGCATAAGTGCAGCATCGTCCCCAAGCTCTTCTGCGCACATACGGGATGGGTCTTCAGTTCCCAAGTACTCGAATCCTAAAGTATGGCGCTGCTGAATGGGTTGGACCCGGCGTTTGAAAAATGATAGCATCACTGATGCCCCGGTTACCCCTGTCTCTTTGTGCGCGGCAATCAACTCGAGCAGTTCTTTGACTTGGTCCATCTCGGCTTCATTTGGCTCCAATGTCCATTCGCTACGCTGAACAGGGGCCTGCCGGACCGCACAGGGAGTTGGGGGGCATGGTTCGCAATGTAGAAACCAGTGTTGTTTCCACCCGGGGACATTTGACGGAAATTTGTATGATATATATTTGTCACTAGCGTGTTGCCTAAGC